>NW_017257391.1:306167-357476 GCF_001594055.1 Mycetomoellerius zeteki | reverse complement strand
GCCACCACCGCCACCACCGCCGCCGCCACCGCCACCTCGATGGTGACTCGCGGATGTCGCGATGCTCTTCGCCTGCAGACCGTCCAGATGCGCGGGATGCAAGTGATGTGGGCTCTGCGTTGGGCTTCTGTATTCGTACGCTGACGACTTGTGCTGCGGCGCCACCGACTGGACGTTCATGTAAGGCATTATCTTAGGGCTGGACGAGTGTTGTTGCGGTGCCGGTGTCTTCGGTAGCTCTCTGCCCTCATTTTTCACAATTACCGAACTCTTGTAATCCGGCAATAAGGATGGTGGGTTCTGTAGCACCTCTCTGCCATGATGGTCCCTCTCGAGGCCGCCGGCCAACCCGCTCTTACTCGATAGCGACTTGTGCGGTCCTATCTCGTTCTTTAACTTGAGATCATGCAGATATGACGTACAAGATGGCTGTGGCT
The DNA here is from genome assembly GCF_001594055.1 of Mycetomoellerius zeteki. Classification (NCBI taxonomy): domain Eukaryota; kingdom Metazoa; phylum Arthropoda; class Insecta; order Hymenoptera; family Formicidae; genus Mycetomoellerius; species Mycetomoellerius zeteki. The sequence goes on along the minus strand of NW_017257391.1, from coordinate 357,039 downwards.
GATACGTCGACGAGTAGTTGAACAGGTTCACATTCGGCTCGGCTTTCGGTAACGAGCTGTGCGAAACCACCGACGATTTCTCGTGCAGACCGGCAACCTGCAACGACGACTTTGACGTCCGTGAGTGCGCCGGTGGTGGCGGGTACTCCACTTTTCCGGACACGTTCAAAGGTCGAACCTGAAACATCGTGATACATTTATAGAATGATCCATCGCTGCAAATTACATAATGCTCAACATAATTTTCTACTTTTAATAAAATAATTAATAAAGGGACTGAGATACGTAATGTATAAAAACTCGAATATGTCTTCTATTTATCGCATTTAACAAAACCCACACGAAAAGACTAATTTTACTGAAGTAAAAATTTAGCTAGATACGGATCCGAAAATAATTTTGTTGAGCATCAAAATGATTATGTAGAAAATTCGAGCATGACGAGCAATTCTGCGAAAAGTTGTGACACTTTAGCAACCAGTTTGAGTATCCTACATAATTATTTTAATGGTTCAACAAAATTATTTATGTATCTAGCTAAATTTTTACTTCAACAAAATTATTCTTTTTGTGTGAGTGTCCAACAAATTTTTTTTCAGATGTAGGAGTTCATCCAATCTTCCCCTCACCCATTTCGCGTGGAAATCGCGCAGAATTGCGTACCTGTTGAGCCGACGGTGCCGCGGCGGCCGCCGCGTAGTAGGCGGCCCTCTGCTGCGCGGCGTGATCCCTGGCTTCGGCCTGCCGTTGATGCCTTTCAGTCCGCCAGGTGTTCCCGTTGCTCCCGCTCGCGGAAGTCCCGCTCCCGCTCCCGCTCCCGCTCGCGTTCCCGCGCCTCCCGTTCCTCACGTTGTTGCTGCTGCTGCTGCGCGACGGCGGGATGCGCGGCGGCGGCGGTGGCTGCGGATCCGCCCGGTGGACCGCTGGGATGACCGTGGTGGCTGGCGGGAGGGTGAGCCGTCAACGCCCCGTGCGTCCTCGGCGGCGGTACCTGCATGAAAGCGCTCCATCCAGTCATCGAGGCCGACTGCATGTTCCTCTGCGGGACATAAGATACCTACTTCAATCAATACTGCCAATCATTTTCGTCGCTTATCGCTTAACGATTCATCGGAGATACGATTTGCGACGAACGTTTCTTCGTATCTCGCATTTTATCTTAATGATACGGTCTACAAGATTAATTTCCGAAAATTTGAAAGGCATTGTGTGAAAGGCATTTGAAACTTGATAAAAAAAAAATGATAATATTATTCTTCGATTATCAACAATGCTCTCATTAATACTTTTTTAATAAATTTAATATCAGTTATTAGAGAATTTAAAGCGCGGATTAAAGGATTACGATTTTACATTTGTGGCTTCTTTCTATATATCATAAATGTGAGATAAAATGCAATATTTGCGTGGATTATGTTTTTCATATACGTAACATGTACATACATATATACACGTGTGTGTATCAAAGCTATTAGATCTATAATATATTGTGAAGTGGAACGCGCAGAATTAGCATGGCTGCGATGTTGATTATAAAACTTAAAAACGGTGATTCACAATATTTACAAAAAGAATTCTGAATACAAATTTTATATTTATGGACTCTGCATTTCGCACGTCCTCCATACACGTTCCAAAGTCAATGTTTATCGTTATATTCCGTTGTTATGCAGATATCGCAGACGGCGCGTCATTCAATTGTCGGGCAAGTAACGAGCAAACACAGACGGTGCGCAGCGGTGTCACGCGCGTGTACAATAATTATTGTCCATTACGGTCGTCGAGAAACACGCGGCACGGTAAAAAAAGCCGTCACGAATACGATTTTAGTGTCGTTCCGACGATGTGATCGCCGATTCGATTCGCGGTAACTCACGCACCTGACGAGTGCGCGTCCGATGGAGAATCACGCACTTGCGCGATTTCCCCGAGATAACATCTGCCATTCACGTGATTGTTCCAAATTCTTCATCAGCGAAAGAGTTCTCATAATCGTGTGGAGATACGCGGTAAACGTAAAGCGCTTATTATAACTTACCGGGGACTTTCCGCGTGTGTCATCGGATCGTTCGATTCATGCGAGTTAACTTTTTCTTGCTTCGATTCGCATCATATTAACTTTGCGCACGATAACATCGACCGAGAATTTATACCGCCATTAAAATAGTGCCGCGACATCTTTTATATACATATGTAAATGGAGCATTTAAAATGGTATAAGATATTATCTTTGAAAATATGCGTCACGAGTCAAAATATGTTCAGACAAAGTGGTATGATTTCAAGAGAAATATAAATAATGAAGAAACCTCTTTAAAAAAATCAAATTTTCAAAGTCACATAGAGGTCGCCTCCACTTTTTCAACTGGAATGATATTTTTTTTTACATAATATGATTCCTTTAATTATTTTGTATACAAAAGTATTAAGGTAGAAATACTGAAAAATTAATAGTTTACGAGATATATTATATTTTATTCTGGCATATTTTAACATAAACTATAAAATATCTCGTAAACTATTAATTTTTTGACAAACGTACTTTAACATCTTTCTGTACAGAATAACAAGATGAATTAATTGGTTTAAAGAAAACATATAGTTGCTTTTCAAAAATGGTATTTATAAGTTACGTAACTTTGTAACACTTTAAATGCCTCACCCTATACATATACACACACATATATATATATATATATATATAAAGTTGTTCGATCAACGATAAAAAAATGCAATTCTGTAATTCCTAAAAATTCGATATGCAAACACGATTCCACGTGGCGAGCACGAAATTAATTCATTTGCTGAGTTCGTGACAGGTATCGAGTTACATAACAGTTTGTGCGGAAAACACGAGAGGCGAAGTTCGAAAAAAGTGAATTGGAGCAATGTCCAGTACTATATCAGTAAGAAAGAAAGGCACGAGATACGCGTGATTAACGTCGAGATAGCGCCTGGATCGACTGACTTCGTTAATGCCATCGGCATGGCGCCGTAAGAGGCCTCGAAAATAACTCGTCGCGAAGTTACCGGACGAACTTCGACGTGTAACTAAGTAATTTCCCCGGGAGGATCAAACAAACAGCTTCCGCTCGTTGCCGACGCTCGTCGATTTAACTCCGCGAAGAACTCGTTTCTGGAACGACTGCAAGGTTGTAAATTAATGTAATCAAGTAACCGACAAGTAACGAAGCAAAGGGGGACGGTAAATATTGTTTTCCTGTTTTCCCCGAGATTCGAAATCTCGGTAAATACATCAGTCACCGAGTTGCAGGCAATACCTTCCGAATTCGCGTTGCAATTTCTCTCCAAGAGTTTATAATTTGCTAAATTTATCAACTTTACCTTTCCGATTGTAAATAAAGTTAAAGATTATTTCAAATATATCAATTCATTTCTGATTAAATCCGGCAAGATTCTTAAAATTTATTCATAAAAGGATTAAAGAAACTTATTATTCTATCTTTTGATTACTAAATAAATGAAAAGTAGCTCAATCCTTAAAAAAATTTTCCAGTTCAAAAGATTCCCACGTTAATTTACAAACGCTTTTTTATAGTTTTTAGTACATTGAAAAAAAAAATACTAAATCTTAATAGATACTTTTTTTAATAGTACCAAGTAAACAATTACAGTAAATAAATATTTATTCAATAAAAAAAGATAGTTAAATTAACGGTCTTATATCAAATAAATATGTTTACATTTATGCCTAAATTCTAAGCAGAATCGTAAGGCTCGTAACATATTCCTGTAAGACTGACTTTTTAAGTACTTATACCTTTATATTATTTTTACAGACAGCTTCTTACTAGCCATAAAATTTATAAGAGATCGTAGATATTTACAAATAATCGTACGTCTTACGATACATACGCATAAAATTAGAATACTAGTCAAAGGTCTTATATACAAGTTTTACGAGAACACGTTACGAGTCTTACGATTCTGTTTAGAATCGACTCATTAGTACCTAAATTCTTATTCATTCCAGAACTATTCAAACAAATATTTATTAAAATTAATATATTTTTTCCAGTGTGTTAGTCTATTTTGGTAAAAATATTGCAACATAATAGTTAATATTTTTTCTTTAACAGTGTAATATAGGTATTTTTTTTTTCAAGTTGAGGAGAGATCAAGGCCGCATCAAGACTCTTTCGTAGGAAGATATCGCGTCCTTGCAGGACAGTAGAATTTTACGAGGTCGAGTGCAGGAGCTTTGCGAAGTCGCGAATCTAATTATAGGCCTGCGAGAAGGTTTACTATGCTAATCAAGAGACGCGAAGTAAATGTCAACCCACATTCTGTTTACCTCGATGCTCGCGTCATCGCTTCGCGCGCGCGTTTTATGCGCGACACGTCGCGTCCTTACAAAAAGAAGATGTAACGAGGGCGACGTGATACAAAAGCCGGCAAAGTCCTCGTTAAAAGTGCTCGGCAAACGTAACGTGTGCGCCAACATCACGCCACATACATCTAATCGCGCGCGGATACTAAACCGCGTTGCATCACACACGCTGCTTATCTATAAGCCGCTTATCTAAGTAGAGAAAAAAAAATATAGAGGCACACGCACGGTGCTTTGCACTCGAGCATAATACAAGTTGTTTACATTCCTTGTCATCGGCGCGCGCCAATAAATTATAATCACGCAACTCCCATGCGAAACGTTACGTCTTCTTGCGACACTATATTATAAATATTCCATCCCGTATCCCCCACTGTTCATTGGCGGATTGGTGCGTACATCGAATGACAATCCTGGTCGTTTGGCGAACGACAGAGATATACAATTTCACTTGTCTCGTTATCCGGTGCTTCAAGTAGTCGCGAGTAAACGCACGACGTGTGCTGCTTGAGTATTATACTTGAGCACGCCACTGCACCGGGTATGCGGGTCGTGGCGTGATGTAGGACGACTGCGAGCGAATCGGCCGCGGCGAGCGGGAGGAACGGAGACGGATTATGACCGATTGCACGTAATAAAAGCGACATGCCATTCAGAGTCAATCAAGTGCCGCTCGCCATTGGTTCGTTGACTTTCTCTCCTTCGATTAACTTCTCACGCGTGCTTTTTTTTTTCGCCGTCTCGTTCGCACCGCTCGAATATACATGCCGTTTACTATACCAAGAGATTTTCGCTCTCTTAATGCAAAGGAAATACATCACCAGGGAGGGAGAGGTGGTTTAGCAATCGCCGAGTGCGGGACACGGCGAAGTCACGTTCACGGTGCGAATGGTAATGTAATCCAGAATAGAAATTGCCACGGCAATTTGTAGTTGGTTTCATGGGACACTCGCGTTCATCGCGGAATACACTGCTGAAAACTTTCTAATCACCATCCTGGATTTATATTCGCTTCTATGTAAACTGCGAAAAGCTATTGTACGAAAATAAATTTAGATATTAAAATAAAGATAACATATTTTATTTTATAAAAAATAATGTGACAACGTCTAATATCATCACCTAATGTATCACGTATTTGTGATATAATACTATAATTAGAGATAATATTGCAATAAATCAAGAAATTTTTGTTATCATATATAAATATGTGAGTTATCGATATATGGATAATTTATTCAAAATGAATGATAAGATAATATATCATTCAAAGTACGTAGTAAAGAAATATTCATATTCGTTTTGAAAATGGTCTTTAAATTCTTGTAAAAATATTTTGTATTGAATTTTTAACATATTCAAGTATTAATTTAACATAATGATTATGTTATTTAAATTATAAAAAAAATGTTCAACATTTCTTAGTGTCAAAATAACACAATTTGAGCAAATGAATAACATAAAAACAATGTGTCTTAAAACACAAATCTTAAGATAAATAAATAAAATGTGTTAATTTAATATATTAGAAATATTAGTTTTATTAAAAAAAAAATACGCTTCCACTTTATTTCAATTTATCTTCTTGTGTTTATTCTTTTAAATAATATTTGTGTCACCTTCTAACATATTCATCTTGTATCAAATTAACACATAAATTTGAATGGAATGGTTTGGGACACGCGAAATGTATTAAATTTCATACAAATTTTTTCACAATGTAAACATATATAAGTATTCAACATAATATTCTCGAGCCATTCATCAAGCAATGCCATAATTTCTTCCTACCTTCCTTCATGCCATCGCTCCGATTACCTTGCTTATCGCGCGCGCCTTCATTGCGTGTGTTATTACGGAGAGGAAATAATTGGCGCAGATAGCACGAGCTGAGTCATACAAGCAAGGAAAGTTTAGGTTTGTCTCGTAACATGATCGACACAACAACAATCGCGTGTATCGTGCTCGAGTCGCGGCGAGTCGCGCAGAGGGTGTCACATGTATCGGAAATTGCGCGTAGATACGTGATCGTACTTTAAACACGTTCCCGAAGTAATTACGAGTCGCCGAGCCCGAAGTACAGTTTTTCCAGTCAAGGACATCCGTCAAACGGTACGGGATTAATGATTGTAACGGCACTGCCTCGGTGCCGATTATCCTCCTTTACGAGCGCTTGTTCTTGAAACGATCGCAAACACAGTGATATTAGTGGATTAGGAATCTTAAGTTGCTCGTAACGTAAGTACTTCCTGAAGGGAAGTCGATTCGCGTCGCTCCAGAATACAAAATAAAACGCTTCAATTCTTGCCGAAACATGTACCCATTTTCCAAGTACACCTTTTGCAGTAATAACTTTCGTTTGCACAACTCTTCCCTTCTGCCTCCATTTCTCGCAAAATTAAACACTAAGGGAAGAATATTCACAGAAATCGAAAGGCATAATTGAGGATAGCTTTTGTAAGAAGCAAAAAAAAAACGACTTGAAATATCGGATGCACAAAGACGGTCGTAACTCTCTTTTCCCTTTCCTTTTTCCTTCTTTCTGAAGGAATGCGCGCGATATTATGTATATCGTGTAACATCTTCGTCATTTATTACACAATATAGCGTAAATAACTTGTAAGATAGCGTAAATAACTTGTAAAATAATATAGATCTAAATAGCAAGTGAATATCGAGAAATGTTCAACAAAAATAAGCGAGGAAAGCCATATTCGGTCAAAACGGATATTGGTGCCTAATAATATTTTTGCGAATCTCTTATAAGTTTCCAATTTAAGAAAACTACGTACTGATTATTTGTCTTGAAGTGCAGTTGTAAACTGCGCTTTAGCCTTCTTCGCTTATTTATGTCATAAAATATGGATCTATTTTGTCGACCTGTCATTGATCACGAAAGTTCGCGGAATACAACCTAGATTTTCCCTAAAGAAACGATAACAAGAAAAGAACTTCCTTTCTAAGAAAAATACAGAACTACCTTCCTATCCATTCCGATTTTCTTGTCTATAAATTTCTTTACGTAAACTATCGAAGAAACATCAGTAATTTTCATCGCATAAAATTAAAGACCTTCGTTCGTTTTTTTACTTAAAACTCCACGAATTTGTTTGTATCAAGGAAGATAAGAATTGCATCATTATATGACAGCAAAGAACAGCTTTCAACAATCGCTAATCAATCGTTGAATATATCGCGAGCAATAATTGGAGACAAGATAAGTATTCGCGCGCTTTATCGATCGCAGAAATGACAGGACGTTATCGCCATTGATTTGAAACCACTGTACGACTGTCAGATCGATAAGCGGATAAACCTGTTCCCTCGTGGGAATACGAGCTATTCTGAAACAATTCAAAGTAATTGCTTTCGTTTCGCCTAGAATAAACACCGACGAGAATCCACCAACGGTGGATAAGCGGTAGGTATGTCACTGACGGGGTTTCACTACACGTGAGAACTTCATTTAAATCATACGCCGGTAGCTCGTTATCTCGTGACCTTTGATAGTCTGGATGCCGAGCAATTGACGATTGTGCGACAAACAGAGAAAAATAACTAGGCGGAAGCAAACGAGTTTCATCACGCAACGATTTATAATAATTTACGCTCATTCGAAATTCTGCTTACGTGGCATTAAAAATTCTTTGACATCGTAATAATGTATGCGAGAGACGGTAAATCAAGGCGCGAACACGCACGTGTGTCGAGAGATGAATAAATAATGCACGGCTGTACGTATGCACAGATAGTTTGAGAAAGAGCCGCGATCTCGCTTTCCTTGAACGAGTTTTGTGGTACGCGATCATCGTGTAAAGAATCTCCACGAGTCGCGGCGCCAAGCGAATTATTCCGATCGCTATTTTCACGCAAATGCAGGAGGGAGACGATAATGCCGGCTTTCCACGGGAACGCAATACCAGTCGTAATACCATGAAATCCACCGGGCGCCGAGACTCGACCTTCGCTCGAGAACGCTCGACAGAAATCTAGGCCGATACAATTTCGACGGTGCCGTATTATATTTTGCAAGGACCGCAGGAAATCGCACGGGCGCCGCGCTGCCGCGTAAAAGGAGACGCTCGACAGCAAGCGAAATCGAAGCGTGATACAAAATTCGTGGTAAGTTTCGCGAACGCGCGAGGAGCGTCTGGAGCGAGAAGGTGCTATCTTATCGCGCGTTATAGGCGGCGCGAGAATATTACGCCGCCATTGCAAACAGATAACGGTAAGATAACTCTTGATAAAACGAAACGAAGACCATTCGGTTTATTTTTACGACCATGCAGACGCTCGGCGTCGAAGCGACAAAGAAGAGAAAAGAAAGGAAAGAAAAACACGTGCCTTTCACCTGTACGCTCGCCTTCGATCGAACGAAAAGGATCGCTCGAGGATGAAGTTACGACTCGAGTAATATCGAACGATCAGTCGTGAGATTCGACCGTAATTACATGTTTAACGACGCGACGGCTGTTTAAAAAAAAAACGAGGTTTTAAAATCCTTCTCGTCACGTATCAGCGACAAATGTATATTTTACCATCATGAATATTCTCGGAACACTCTTATTATGGACAGAAGGAAAAAATATCTCTACCAGACGTAATTAAAATAAAAAATACAACACACATATTAAAAACTTCATGCACACACCGATTAGGTGCAGTTTAAAAATTTCTATGACATATTTATCACTTTCTTGGGAAATTATCGTAAAGACTTCGTGTTAAATATGTTAAAAGTTCTTAATTTTTAACTTTCGTAAAAGTTAAAAATAATACAATAATCGATTGTTCTTAATAATGCCATACATTTTTGTTCTGTGTATCTTTCTTTTTTCACAATGTTTTTAAATTTACTCTTTGCGTAACAATTGAAAATAATACTTCAGTAAGTGAACATCGATCGATACACTGAGAAAAATATCTGGTCGGATTAATCGGAATTCTGAAAATAAACGAATCGGAATTTTCTTGTTAAATCTACTAAATTCTAGTTCAAATAACCTGAATTCTGAATGATATAATCAGAACTACGATGCGTCCATTTTCAATCAAACATTTTTCTCAGCCAATATATGTAGTACAACACAAAATAAACAAATATTATTTTTAGTCATCAGGTGAGATTTTATACTAATATTTTTTTTCAATATATATTTTATACGTTCTACATTTATGCTTTTAAATCACACGTCGATACTCGGTTTTGAAGCACAATTTTATTTCTAAACCGGAAATATAATCATATTATTACATTGTCACATTATTATTAATCGATATTTATTTCTTCTGTATTGAAAACAGAATTTACCAATCACTCTTCAATGATATGCAACTACGCCGAATTCGAAAGGATCGAGCTGCACTAAGCATTTCGTAAGAAGCTAAATTCGCTGACGACACTGTCGAGGAAGCCTGACGGCTTTTATGCGATTGGATACGCAACACGAGGAACGTCGACTACATACACTTAGACTGTGTCGTCGTTCTGAGTTCGTACTATCGTTTCTACTAACACACACGCAGACGGTGCTTCGTAAGCTTTCCGTCGAAGTTTCAAGCATATCCCGCGATAAATCTAAAAGCTACCTTGTTCAGCAAAAACTCGATATTATCGTCTTTCCTAAAGCAAATATTTAATTTCTTCGTCGGGAAGAAGACGGAAATTAAATATTTAGCCATCCATCTTCGATATAATGAAAAAAAACAGAAGTTCAAGTTCAATGTTTGTCACACGAAATATGAGGGTCATACTAAAAAGATAAGTAACATTTTTTAATAAATTTTCTTATTAAAAAGCTTACAAATATTAATCTACAAATTTTTGTTTACTTTTTTATATGTAGAACTACATATAAAAATTTATAGATAAAATTTATAGATAAAAAGTTTATAGATATATTTAGTTTTTTTAACAATAAAAATTATATAATTCCTAATCTTGATTTTTTGTACACATTTTTTTCATTATTTCAGAAGTTTGAATATCTCTTGCGCATCTTCATTATTTCATTCTCTTTCCATGTTACATTCAGTTAAGACTTGCGTGTTGATATAAGTATTCAAGATCAGCCTCGATCATAGCGGTTGCCCTCGAACAGTCTCAACTGAACACAACAAAAAAAGAATTGATGAAATCATTAAGATAAACATATATAAGCGCAATACGGAGGTAATCCACAAAGCAATGCGTCATTGTCTTCAGGTAGCTGGAATGAAATTCCACCGCAAGGAAATATCTAAACTTCCAGAATGGTGGGGAAAATGAATACAAAGAAATCGACATTATATAGAAAAGTAAACAAAAGTCTGTAGATTAAAATAATGTATTTGTGTCTCCGTTTGGTTCTTTTTAACTTGGTTTTTCTTAACTTGGAAACTTTCTTTTCTTTCTTTTCTTACCTTTTTCAGTAACATAGACCGGTATTCATAGTCAGTTCTTATATTCAAGATCGTCTTAAGTTCAGCCTTAAGGTGTCAATCAAAGAGCCGCATTAGCGTATTAGGACATTACTTAAGATGGTTTTGAAATAAGAACCGACTATGAATACCGGCCATAAATTCTAATTTATAAAAAAATTGTTGCATTACTTTCAGCACGATTCTCGTTATTTTCTAAACTCGGGTCATGGAGACAATTGGAAATATTTCACACGTTACTCCCGTGCCTTTATCCGAAAAGATGCAAAAGTACGGGATACCAGATGACCAGTAAATAAACGATGAACCAGTATACGATAACCGACGAGGCATCGTGTACACATCAAGCACACACGGTGCTACCTATTCAATGCCGGATGCCTAACGGGATCTTTGAATTTCTATTGTGCGTCGCTATTCAGCCTCGGCACAATGGCACACAGAACGATTATTGTATGAGCCTTTGCACAATTACGAGTACGCGGCGTCAAAGAAAATGCATCTTGCGTACCTGACCTCGCGGTCTCGAGACGCGTATATCGCGCAATTACGGCGACGTTAACTGCTACAGAGCCGGCTAACTGTCGTATATCGCGAGAAATTAGCGAAAGACGGCGACTTTGCAACGTTAATGAATACGTCTGTAAAATTTCCCACTGCGGCATATACGTTTCATCATTATAAGACATAAGAGCGCTTGTACCTTTTACACTTGTGTGACGACGAAGCATTACGTTATAATTCTAGCCAAGCGTTTGCAATTGCATTACGTAAAAGAAATTTATATACTTCCTTGAAAGATTTATAAAATTACTAACTGGCCGAATGTACAGGTTTATGGCACAGGTTTACGGTGAGGAACGATTGCGCGGATCTCGCAGAGGATACACGAGATCGCAAGATGCCGGACATTGATCGAGCATGATTGAATTATTGATCTACCGAATGACTGTCTTGTTCTTTTCTGTAACAAGAAACCCGTCCCAAAGTCCACCAGGCAACGATGTAATCATAAGGCGTCGGACTCGGCCGAAACTGAGCATGTCATTAATTTCCAGTCAGCATGGCATTCCGCGAGCCGGCCCGAAAACCTTGACTCACCTGGAAGCGAGAAGAAAAAAGATCCGGAGAGAGCCAGAGATCGTTGCACAACCCGTCGAAACGCGCGAGAGCAGCGGCGTAATCAAGGTTTTAATACGGCCTGCTTTCATGCTCGAGGGGCCCTTCACTCCTCAATCTAGACAAGTCGATTTCGATTTATTACGCCTTTCATCTCCTCGAGATCTCCGAGAAGATAATCAGGATCAGTAATAATACACGATAATACCAGCACGCGCGTTATTACGGCAACTCAAATAAAATACAAACGTTATCGACGTGCAAGGACGACAGCACGATTGTGACCTGATGTCGTACGGTCGGGGAAGTTTTGTTTAACATCCGTTATCTCATCTTTCTTTGACTTGTTTTTGTTTTATTTCCTGTACTTTTATCTTTTCTTTTCCTCCTCTTTATCGGTACTTTCGGTTCCAACAAAAATAAAAAAATATTTAGCTGCGTCCATTACATTCTCCCATAAATTTTGCGCGTTTCTAAGACTGTATCTTCGCAGTATTCTTTTATAAATTATATTTTATGTTAAATCTATGCTAAGTATTATATTACACGTCGTTTCATTTCAAAAGAATTTGCCGTGCAGGTACAATATTTAATTCGATCTCTCCTTTATATGTAATATTTTCTCCAAGTTTCTGCGTTACTCTTGTCTGTTAATTTTCTTATTTTACATTTTTCACTCTTTACCGGAAAAAAATTGGTACGAATAACCATTGTTTTGTTGATATGTGATTTACAAAAACTTTCTTACTTTCTAATTTAAAAATAAGAAAGTTTTGTAACAGTATTGGCCGTTATCTATCGTTAATTCTTTTTGTATATTCTTAGAGAGCTTGTCTTAGAAGTCTTAGAATAACAATAAAAGCTTTATCGATCTATCCATCTTCTACTACGTCGGTCATTTTACAGAAACGCTAATGAGATGAATTTTAACATGGTCGAGTATGTGCATCGTGGCGGTCAAAGGTATATCGGCCTCGACGACCTCCGCGCACAACGCGACCTTCGCCGCGATCGCGTTGGATCGCGTTGCCGCCGCGCGGATGGTGTCGCCGACCGCGGAGGAAACGCGCCGGCGCGGCGCGGCGCAGCGAACGGATATATCTAACGGGTCGCCCAATTTACGCCTGACCCCCGCTGAGCCGCGCGGGAGAGAAGAGCGCCTTCCCTTCCACGGTATAACACGCGATCAAACGAGATTAGAGCCCACACATCGCATGCGCGCGTGTGTATCCGTGCGTGAGCTCGTATGCGGTCGTAACTCGGACTAATCCGCCTAACGCCGTCCGTTACGGACTCTCGGGCTCCATACGTGGTATGTGTTCGCCGCGTATTACGCCATCGTGTGCATGCTCTCTTCCTTCCCCTCTCTCTCGCGAGCGCATACATATATGTATTAAGCTGCGGCGCATATGGTACATGGCACCGTACATACCGTGTACATGTGTACGGATGGCGTGTGTGACCCGTTTACGCGAGAGAACGCGCGACTTGCTTTCGCGTATATTACGGATAACTGTACTGCCGGGGAGAAAGAGAGAAAGAGAGGAGAAGGACCGGTCGGTCACGTGTACGTGTGCGTGACAATGCGTGACGTGGGCGAATGCACACATGTATGCGTATGTAAGAAAGAGAAAGAGACAAGCGTGATATTTATGCGCGCGTACGACGCGTCGGGGAAGGAGCCGAGTAACTTCTTAGACATGTATTTACACGCGGATACGGTACGTGGACGACGCGGCAATTAACTCCGCGCCGTGGAATTAGAAGGCGTGGGTACGCCGACAAGCGAATTCACGGCGAGCGAACGCTAACGGCAAGGCGAGGAAACGTGACGAAATTCCGAGTGCAATCCGGAATGCAGCCGTCGTTCATATAGAGGAAGATGATCGCGGATGCGTTGCGATGCATTGCGTTACCTCGTGTTGCGCTGCATCGCACAACTCATGGCTTACGTTACGTGCCGCGAGCTCGCGATACCACTCATTTCTCGTTGAGAACTTGATTTCGTGTTGATTTCTTTGCGTAGATGATGAATTCTCGGAAGGCGGAGGAAAGATGAAAATTTTGCTGAAGTAAAATTTAGATAAATACAGATCTGAAAAAACAATTTTGTTGACTATTAAAATAAATATGTAGGAGAAACTCAAGCATTATGAATAATACTACAAAAAGTTTTGACATTCTACCTCGTATTCTACCAACCAGTTGAATGTCCTACATAATTATTTTAATAATCCCACATAATTGTGTTTAGATCTGTATTTACGTTGAAAAAAGTCTGCACTAATTGAAATTATGGTAAAAAAAATTAACAAGTTACAATTTTCTAGTTGAATCTATTAAAATTCTAGTTGGATAACTAGAATTCTAATTGATATGATCAGAATTTTCTGGATAGTCCATACATTTTCACATGAAAAAAGCAATTTTGCCAAAGTACCTAAAAGTTTAACTGTATATCGATCTGAACATAATTTTGTTGGATCATCAAAATAATTATTTAAGAATCTCAAGCATGATGAGCAATATTACAAAATGTATTGACATTCTAATTATTAATTTGAGTGTTCTACATAATTATTTTGAGTCTAACAAAATTATTTTCAAATCTGTATGTATGTAGTTAAAATTTTAGATACTCTTTAGTAGAACTGTTTTTCCCGCGCGCGCGCGCAACCAGAAATTTTTCTCAATGGACTAAATTTTTTACTTTAACAAAAAGTTCTTTCCGTGTCTACATCAAGATCCTGACTTTAACAAATATATGTATAATACGAGAAAGCTTGAAGTATACGCAGAGATCTATAATAAAATCGTAGTTATATTATCAAAATGCACGTAAAATTCTCTATTCCCAGGCGCTTAACTTCACGCGAGAATTTATATAAAACACGAATTTATTTTGAGGTCCGTCGGGGTACTAAAAATATATATATATATATATATAATATCATGGCTATTTCATATTTCTCTGTAATATAAAATTACCCTATAATTAAGAAATTACATTTGAATATGTATGCCCGCAAATTAATTAATATATTATAATATTACGTGGGTGAAATAGCCTTACAACCTCAATTACTATAAAATATCCGCTACGGTGTGTATTTGCATCTGATAATTCTGTGGGAATGCTCGCATCGAATTCTTTGTACCGGTCTCGGCAAGCTTTATGCATTCTTGGGACTAAAGGGAGAGAAAGAGACGCATTTAAAAAATAGCAAGTAACGAAACGACAATCCTACAATTCAGCGTTTCCTTTAATCCGTCTGTGAAAAAGGGATCGGTGAAAAACCATTGTTCAAATTCGTCGCTGCAAAAGTGGGCCCTCGAGCAACTCGACGCAAAGGATCATCCGTCACGAAAATATATATAGCGAGGAAAATCTACTCGGGCCGATGATCGTGCACGCTGGAGTGCGCGCCTCGGCGACTCTATTGTTGCGCACCGCTGTCGCGCGGAGTGCATAATTAATGACCTTCGTGCCGGCGAGTTTTGCATTGCAAATGCCACTCGCGGAACGTTCGCACGCACATATGTATGTATGTACGAGCGTACGTGTATCCGTGCCAGGAATAGAAAAAAAGACGATGAAGGGAAGAGGGAAGAGACGGGAACGAACCGTTTTGCCCGGATAAGCGGCGTGAAGAAAGTTTCGGGTTCGCCGATGATGACAATCGGCACGTAACTTTACGCGTAGCCTCGTTGTGTATCACTGTCGATGGTGACCTCCTTTCCTTACTCGATCCAACAACGTCGGTTTGTCATTCACCGATGAAAGCGTATTTCCGCGCTGCATAATCAATTGCCTCGTTGCTAACAATAATCGCGGAATTTATCGTGAAGCTTACCTACTAACCTCAAAGTTATTTAAAAGACGCAACAGAATATGCATAATTTTTTCGCAAAATGGTTCTTCAGTAAAATTAAGAGAAAGATAAAGATTGTAAAATAGTACTATCTAATTGGGTCGCATTGCCGGAGTGTATAATTACGCCATTTTAATTACACAGTGAACCGTATAATTAATATCAGTCGGTCACGTTAATAGCATCGGCCTTTCTCAAGTTATTTGCAAAATGGAAAACTATTCAAGTGATGAAGTCTAGTATGTACGATATATACGTTGTATGCAAGCAATTAATAAGTTTAAACGTTACATTTCCCAAGTGTAACAAATTTTACGTACTATCGCCTGATGCAGAAACTAACGATAAATTGTTTATAATCTTGATGAAATAAGAGCTTAAGATAGCAGTTTGGTATACAATTAATTTCATATTCAGATACCATTTTGATATTATTAATTGATATTGGACATCTATGAAAAAATATCAATATCTATGAATATCTAAGTTTCCAATTAACATGAGTTTCTAATTATCTTTAGAATGATCCTATTGTCTTAGCTTTCTATTGTCTTGTGACAAAACTTGTCCATTCATCTTTTACAATAAAAAAATCAATTATTTCCAGTTACAGCATAAAGAAATCCTATTGTTGTGAATAGTTTTGAATGACCAGTTGACAAAAATTTCATAGAATCATTTCTCATCTGCAGATCTTTCTGATTGAAAGAAGACAACTATTTGTCATGCGAAGTAATGGTAAATTGATTCCGAAAAAATTTATGATTTTTTAAAATTTAATGCGAATGCAAAAATAAACATGTCTAATTTATGATTTTATTTATAATATTTCTATCTTTCTTCCTTTTCTCTTGTCCAAGAAAAAATTTCTAACAAATAAAAGAAGAACCGAAGATGCATATAATTGAATCATGCCCTTTCGTTTTCCAGGCAACTGCTCTTATCGTTAATTACATATTATATTCTACGTATACCCTCTAACTTAAAATTGCCGATACACCGCATTTGCAGGATCGTTTGTACTACCGCTTTTATTATCCTGCTCTTCATTTTTAGTACGTGCCTACACAAAGTTCATTTTGATCTATTTCGAATTTTTATACATATAATGTAGTCTCAGTCACGTTGCACATTTTTCTTTAGAAATAAACGTAGGTGGATTCGCGTTAAAGTAAAAGTTTATTTAAAATCTTCTTTGTTGAATATCGCTACGTGAGCCAAACAAGGAAAAGAAAATTTTTGAAATATCTATATCGGGTTCATCATACACATAATTTACCTCGACGGTGGAAAACAATTTCTGCAACGCGCAACAGTTAACGAGAAGCAATAACAAAGCGCGGGTGCCTCGTCGAAATTTCACGCTCGCGTTCGTGCCACGCGGTTTTCAGCGAAATCGTTAGCCAATCTCGGATGTGCTAAACGCGTGTCACGGTTCGCCGACGGTGGCTTGGCGAGATGCCAAGGTCGACGATGGAGCCGCCGCGCGCGAAATCAACCCGCGCTATTGTGTTCGGAAACGCGTTAATCGCGCTTATCGGACAATGCACCGATGCGCCGAAGCATTGCAAACCTGTCCGCTGACCCTGATGCAAATATCCTGATACCGCGGATACGTGGACTGCATTCGAGAAAACTACTCTAGAGCGAAGTGTCTCTCTGCCCATTTAAATTTAAAAAAATTGAATCTTTTAATTTATTAATTTTCTACGACACATATAATAAGTAGATATAAATTGGCGAATGTAATAATAAATTTACTGTACAGCCAAATTATATCAAAAATAATTACTTTACCTCATATGGAAAATATTTCGGCATTACTGAATTTAATAATTATGAAATTTCCTTTTAATGCACTTCCTGAAAAGCTCCGGTCCTAAATATCTGATGCCATTATTTTTTATTCGCCATGATATTAGTTCACAATAAAAAAACTCGTTTTCACCAAATTTGTTTCAATATTGTTTGTACATTAGTTCACAGTTTCGTGCATCAACAATTAAATATACTAATTAAACTGTGAATTTATAAACGGCAGTTATGAATGAAAAAAGTTTTATAATTTTTTTAGGAGTAGAATTATCGCAAAACTTTTTTAACTGACTACTGACTACTAACTGTGACTTTAACTGTACTACAAGACTTGGACTACAAGACTGCACTTTCTTTTCAGGATTATAGAAGAATAGGTGCATCCAGAAACACGCTTATTGAGCTCTTGTATCTGATTGGCATATTCCATTAGATCTAAAAATATAAATAAAACAGGTACAAGAGATTACTGTGCGCTCAGTTGAGTGGTTCACCCAATGATCAGGTAAGCTCAGTCCCTGAGAGATAATAGGAACGCCCTTCTATACTTGACAAAACAAGAAATGTTTTCTCTGTCTCTATGCTTACAGCCTCTCACAATAGTTATTATACCTATTGATGCATCATCGAAGCATCTCGATAATTATAATTTGTGTAAAATCGCAAAAAAATTACATTGTAATGTGAAATAGATTTTTTTCCAAAATTCATTACGTACGTGCTTATTACACTCACAGAAGTTACTTTAAAATCAAATTAGAAAAATTACATTATATATTTTTTCGCACAAAAATCTAATGCTTTCGTAGTTAAAATATCTCCATTTGCTTTTTACGATATAAATTTATTTCAAGCGGATTAATTTTAACCAAAAATAAAAAAAGGATAAGCTATTAGTATCAAACTGTTACAGATTGATTTTATGTGAAAACAACAGATACCTTATTTTCTTCTTTTGTTTTCAAATTTTTGTTCTATCTAGAAATTTCTCTTTTAAAAGAAGAAAAACAAGGAGAAAGCAAAGCTAAAAGGATATTTATTATAGCTCTGTTATTCATTAATCATACTGATTATGAGTAAAAAATCATAAGAAAATTAATTCTTACGATTTTTTACTCATAATCAGTATGATTAATGAATAACAATTCCTTGTCGAATTTTCGCGATTTTGAAAATTTTTGTTCAAATCAGTTTTCTTTGCAACGATCCCCATTTCTCCATTTATATAGATATAGGATTGCGAAATAATTACGATTTTACCGCAAAGCAAAGTACTCGCCTTCCTCGAAGGAAACTAGAACTTCCTAATTATCAACTTGTTAGACGTTGTTGAGTTGGAACGAGGGATGTTGTCTTCAGTCTCGAAAATAAGAGGAAATAATAAGATACCGATAATTAGCTGTCGAAAATTATAGAATCCGAATACTTCCGGATACTTTAGACAAATTCGCGCGCGCGAATGCAAATATCTATACTATCAAAAGGATCGCTTCTATCTCTAATAAAATGACTATTTTTTATTTAGTAAAAGTTTAGTGAGTATTGTATCTGTGCCTTATGATTCAAGCTTTTTTTTTCTTTTAATGCCTTTAGCAACTGACAAAGTTGACTTCTTATTTACAGTCCAAATGGTTCAAGTTCTTTAACTTCTGAATCAATGAAAAAAAAAACGTTAAAATAAAAAATCGTAAACAGATCGAAAACAAAATAAACCTAATGCATCTTAAGGATAAGAGACGAAGGAATGTGTGTGTGTCAGGTCAAGATGAAACGAGTAGTAAAGAGTGACATACCTTTTGTTGTGCCAGCCTAAGTGACTCCTGAAAGTGCTCACGAACCGCTTGTTCAGCTCTTTGTTTCTCAAGCCTTTCCCGTTCCATCTTGGCCTTCTCCAGCTCGCGTACTTCCACTTCACGACGTTCCCTGTAACAAGCAAGCAAACGAAAATTCAGTCTATATGCGCGATTATGCGAATCGGTGCGTACAAATTGGTCCGCAGCTTATAAGGTCATTGACGATTAAGAACGGATTTAACAATTAAAAGACGAATGCATTCTACAAATGCAATTTCGTCTAATATACTGAAAAATTTTACTAAATCTTGATACATATTTCTTTGAATAATACTAAGTAAACATCTACTTACAGTAAATAAATATTTACTCAATAAAAAAATGATAGTTTAAATCAAATTAATCGTTTTGTATCAAATAAATATATGTTTACAATTAGTAAATATTTATTTAGAATTATTCAGACGTTTATTAAAGTTTAATTTTTTTTATCAGTGTAAATTTCTAATAGCATTAAGTTAGACAGGTACGTAATCTTAGCTACGACGTGTATATAATAATTAATTCTTAATTGCAAGTCAATAAAAATATACAGCTCTACTTATAATTACTTTTTACTGTAATAAGTTTTACAAACGGACGTTATGTCTTGGTTAATTAAATTTTCTCTATCTCTTCTTTGTCCACAGATAGAAGTTCGAAATAAGTCATTTTGATTAATTAATCATTCCACTGGTATTTTTATTTTAAGATCTTCGAAAGAGACTAACGTTGGAGGCGCGAACGTCTTTATACAGTGTGCTCTGTAACGATGCTTGAACGATAGACGTAATTTATACGCGAGTAATTTATATGGCCATAAAGGAACTCCTCCACGATCGCTCTCAAGCTCCCCCGCATTTCGCGTTCTTTATCGATTTATCTCTGCCCTACGGCCTCCGTTCGCAAAGCTCGGCGGAAATCGCAAATGGCGTAACACGAGGGGAAAAGAGAAATACGGGGGCTGCGATTCCCCGTCTCCCCAGGGGCAACGAGCTCTCTCAGCTGTTACCGTTACTCGAGGCGAAATCAATTGTCGGATCTCTGCATTCTCCAGTTACAGTCGCGTTTTCTTTTTACACTTTACGAGACATAGATTTTCACAGCCCTCTACATATATCGTTTCTCGAACTTTCAGGTATACAGTGAAGAGACAATTTATAAGAATAATTTACATAAAATTCAATCAATTTACGCACAATTTATGTAGATTTTTTTATAAGTTCATATTACATTTAGAGAAAAATATTGTGATATAGTAACTATACAAGTTTTATATGTAGAATTGATGTACAGTTGAATAAATAATTTTATACTTGTAATAACTAAAAAATTAACTATTTTAACTATAAAATCGTATCAACTATGTGTGTGTGTATTAATTTTACATACAACTTATTTACGTACAACTTATCTAGTTACATATACATATCCATTTTTTATATGTGTATGGATATTGATTCTACATATGTATAAAAAGTCTTTTATTTGCCATCATTATATCTTTTTGTCTGAATGTAGAAAGAAAAGACATGGTTCTATGCCACTGATAATTATGTGCAAAAACTGATACTATACACTTATTGTTATCATATTATCCTACAGCGTTTTATTTATGTTATTCGGGCGCCGTCTCTTTCACAGAACTCGCTCTAGGATATGCGCAACTTTTATCTCTTTGCCTTCTCGCGCAAGCAAGAAATTCGCTCATCCCGCATAAACGCGCATCGACGGAGATAATAAAACGCAGCGTCTGGCTGGTATATCTATCTCGCGACTTTTCAAGGGGCAGAGAAGAGCGGGGTAAGATAAGAGCATTCATTAACGCTTGCGCAAGTTATTTATACTGTTACGTGCGCAACGCGCGTGTTTATCTGCACGCTCGGTCGGCGGACCTTACAATGCACGCGCGCGATAAGTACGTTCGCGCGTATCTTCGCTTCTCTCTATCCTTCTCCCTCGCTTCTGTTCTCGCCGCTCTTTCTCTCGTCCCTTTTATCTTAGCGCGCGCGAGTACGGTACACTCTGGCACACCGTCCTGAAAAAACCGCTATTGATGTACACACAGGTATGATCTCCAGACGAGAAATGGAAACGATAACATACGACTGATGACGGAAACTGTTTGGATGCTTGACCGATATTATTACACAGATAAAAGTTACTGGCGTGTAACTTATTAGGTGTGTAATAAAAATATGAGAGCGATGCTTAAAGTAGTGAGACTGTAATCCGCCGCGCCGGTTTATATTGAAGACATTTAATTGAAGATATAAAATCATCTTTTGTATTTTATACAAACAAAACATTATGCGACCGGCAAGACTATGTGTTTCTGAGAATGACTTTCTAAGTGACTTTTTTTTAAAGAAAGGTTGTGCATTATTGCTTTACAAAAAGTCAGATCTAAAAATATCAAACAGGTATTTTCTAATGTATTTCTCAAGCTATTGACTTTGACCTAAAAATAGCTCATCTTGATCGTTATTGATTCTTTTTGTAAGTGCGTATAATAATAGTAATGTAATGCTTTAAATATAGCTTTCTTGTACAGTGTCAAGACACGTAATAAAATATTTATAATAAACAAATAATACTACAAATTTCAAAGTCATACTTTTTTCATTCCTCTAGTCATTCATCTTCAAAGAACGCGTCATGGACGTAACACGTGCAATTCATTCCACGTTTGCACTTCGACATTTGCGACATCGCTTGTTAAAATGTGTTTAAGAGCGCATGTTATCGCAGTTGTGTAAACGTAGAGACTTTTATCTACTCGCCTTTTGCTGACTGCATCATATTTAATATCGCGACGCCGAAACGCAATTACGCGCAATCGCGTTATTAATCCTTGCTCGCCCTCGTATAATTTAAACTTCGTTATCTAACGTCGTGAAATTTTTTCGAGGTCACGGATATCTACAAATAGCATAGATCGTTGGTTTTAAACTGACTTGAGGTAATTGAGCCAGACCACCTTAAAGTCTAGCGGATCGCAAAACAGTGATTCAATTTTGCTAGAAAAATAGAATGCTTTTTACAATAATTCTTGTCGTAACTAACTTTTAAAATTAAATTAATAATTCTCTCTGCAAAAACTAGCCTCATAAACAAAGTTCTTATCATCATCCTAAATACATTACAATACAATCATCGAATAAGTACGTAGCATATTTAAACTGTGAATCAAGAATGTATTTTTCACTTTTTTGTCACTTTCTCTCTCTCTCTTTCTCTCTACAAATTTAAACTTTATTTATATTTTACAAACCTTTTGACCAACGTCTATTTACATGTTATTTCATATTAAAGACGAAACATTTCTAAACAATGAAAATGATCATTAAAAATTAAAATGTTACCATTCAGACAATTTCAATTGCAAAAAGTTGACTTCGTTCAGGTAATTAGCATGAAATTAATATTAAAATTTCGATATTAGTATCGAAAAATAGTTCACAAAGACGAGCACATTTTTGAATTCAAATAAACCTTGTAGGACTTCCTGTAAACAACAGCGTCATTGAGAAGCAAGATTCCGTTGGTATTCGTATTCGAGTGTGTATGCATCCGACCTCTTCGAAATTGCACAACGAGAACAACGACAATATGCATAATGCGCGCAACATAATGCAACTCAGCAGCGAGAGTGGCTGTCGAAGCAGGAAGAAATGAAGGCGAGGCACTTCCAGGAGATCCGCACCCGAAGAAGTGCACGCATGCATTCTTAGAAGGTAAAATGTGTCATTACGATGCTACGATACTCCAAAGTCACATCATAGTATACAGGATATCACAGAAGTAGCATTACAAAGCTACAAACTCTTCGAATATCTCTTAAAATATCTAATAAAAATTTCAGATTAGAGAAGCTATAATTTGTCGTTATTTATATATCGTAATCGATAGAAAATATGTTAATCACATTTTTACGTATAGAGATCAGTTAAATAGCTCATGTTAGCTTTCTGCGCAAAATATGTCCAGATTCTAGGCATCGTATAATAAATTTGCTTCTATCTTCGGTCAGAATAAAAACAGAACTTCAGGATCAAAGTAAGGAATTTTCAAAAAATATCTAAAGGCGTGTAAAATCGATCAGAAAAGGCAATTCATATATTAGTTCTTTCTTCATAAAGAAAATCGGTAAAACCATCTGGGATACTGGTTTCTTATTCTTCATTGAATACAAGAGTCTGAGGTTGGAATCCATAGTCCGTTCTTAATCTCAAGTAAAGTCTTAAGATGCTAATATGGTTTTCTGATTGGTTCATGCACTAGCTTAAAACCATCTCGAATCTTGAGCACTGTCTATGAATTTCGCCCTTTTAAATCTTAAGTAAAAACCCCAGTATGCCGATTAATTTACCGATCATCATTCAAGGACAAGCTTTAAAAAAAGAAAATAATTATTTATAATTTGAAATTGTTTATTTTCTTAATTCGAAAAAAAAAAAAAACAGTTTTTGGACATCGTAGAACAAAAAAAGAAGAGAGAGAAGAGAGAAGAGAAGAGAAGAGAGAGAGCATTTAGACATTATATAATAGAAAGAAAATACTATACAACAGAACAGAAAATACTATAGAACAGAATATATTCTAGAATATACTGCAACGAAAAAAGAATTTCTCGTACCTGCTTTTTTCATCTAACGTTTTATAAAGCGTCTTTGTCTAGATTTTCTACCTGCTAGTAGTCTACCTAGTTTACTAATCTCCAGTCTGCTAGAGTTCAGTTTTATAAAGGGAACGGACAGAGGTACATCGACCTCCTAAAAAAAACTGACGTTAAATTTTCAATCGTGATATCAGTTAAATAAACGAGTAGCAAATAAATGTTCGTATTTAGAAGTAACAATAAATCGATTCTTTCCTGGAATAAATACCGCAGAGTATGACAACGTATCCCTAATAACTAATCTTTTTCTTTCGTATCTCGTATCGATGTAATTTGACCCTGCACGATCGACACGTGGATATTTTTCGTATCGATGTAATTTGAAAGTCAGCGAGAAGATCGCGAGTGAGTGGTGTGAAATAAATAGATTACAGAATGATGAGCTGTTTTTTCGCTGAATAGGCGGCGATTAGAGGTATTATCAGGCAGATCTTCGTTGGACATCACGCCGTCATTGGAGTAGCTATCTTCTCTTGAAATTTAATGCAAGATATGTTTTAGGTGTGAATATCAGCGTGTTAATTATAAATAAATACTCAATTATATTTCGTGAAGTGATGAAACAGATTCTGAAGCGACGAAGTGAAAGAGAAAATATTCTGTGAATAAAGAATCAGTGTAGAAATTAAAACGTAACGAGACATTGAACGGTTCTTTCTCCTGTTCTGGATATCACCTATAAGTAAGACTAAACTTTTTAAACTTTTTCAATTTCTAAAATCTGGTTAGCTCGATATAAATAACAAAATATGGAATAATGGACGTACCTTCGAAATTGACTTTTTCTCTCTCTCTCTCTCTCTCTCTCTGAGAATTAATGATTAATATTGATGATTTGCATAAGCGTAAAGTATGCGTAAAATGGAGAAAATTGCACTGTTAGCATAGATATGCGCGCGCGTGGCAAGTATAATATTATTCCTACGCGAAAGTGTTAAGAAATCATGACCTAAAGTCAACTGGTTTGTATTCCGAGCGATAGCGAAAGTCTCGCGTTATCGAGCGAATAAATAATAACGACTCTGGTACTTTTTCGCATGGCTCAGCCAAAATAAATGCGTTTTTGCGCGATGTTTACATCGGTGAGGATTATTCCCCGTATAACGTATGGAAAAAACAGAAATTTCGCCGAGTTTCGGGGAAACAATCATTGATCAGATCGCGCGGAATATTTACGAGCGTGACGGGACCGCCAGATGTATATTTACAAGTGTAACGACAACGGCCACAACTCCCATTGTTAACCCGCTCATTGCTCGAAGAATCTCAAGGACTACGCACGAAACGAATCGACGGCGAATCACCTTGGCGCAAGATCGTAATTTGAATAATAAATATGCGGTTGCGTAAATCGCAACGTGTGCCGTGTCGCGCTTTAACGCACCGGCGTTCGATTATAGGATTAATCATCGACCCGCAAGAGATTGATCGGGCAACGAAGAAATATAATCTCCGCGTATCGCTATTTATCGATCACGTGGTAACCAGCGCCGATATTTCACTCCCGCCTTGGGTAAACGGCTTGATTATGTTGTCGATAGAATCTATGAGAGTCTCATGAATTTTACAAGGCGAGAATTTCTCGCGTGCCGCCTTCGACCTCCTGGAGATCATTGAACCAAATTCTAATGCGGTCAAGAACCAATCGTATAGTAAAAATCGCAAAGAATTTAATATAATTCTTATTAAAAACCAACATTCGCTTTAAGCAAAAAATAGAATTTTTTCTTTTATTTGACTTATTCTTAACGGTTTAAATTTCACTTACATAATTGTTAATTATCATCATCATTCTTTACATGATTCTCTACATCATTCTCTAATTGAGCGCAATGATCAAAGTCGATGGTTTTCGGTTCACACACGGTGGTTTTATAATATAATTCCATTATATAGTATGTAATACGTATACTTTCGCGTGACTTATCGCTCCGCTTGTTTCAACAATTCACTCCGCCGATTAAAATTGCATTCTGTATTCCCGCCTGCCGTAACAAGGTGTTTCGTATATTCGGAAATATACTTCGTTACTCAAGATTCTCCGTCGCGCGGCATTTTATGACTTCGCGATTTTGAAACAAGCACAGTTCCGAAGAATGTTTGCTAGTCCCGGTATTCGACACGAAGCTTCTCCGTCCTTGTTTGCATGCCTCTTTATTCCATCGTGCGAGGTGAACGCATTCGAGAAGGAAGCCAGCGTTAATTTTCCTTCCACGATCATTAAATCGTTTCGTGCCACGTTTCGCAATATATTTCGAGCATGACGGATACGTATGAACTACGAACGTGATCTAGAATGATGGTCGAGCATGCCTAACCTGATTTCGCCATTGACCGTGATAATGATAGATATTCAATCGAATAAAAACTTATTAATGAGATATATATAGTATATATATGTATATATGTATATATATATCGCCTTCTTGCAAAGCAAAATTTAAAAAAAGTAGAAAGGAGCAATATTAGAGATATGATGTAAAGTTTTTTTTATTAATTAATTAACTTTTTTGACACAGAAAAATTTATTGATTTTTCCATGTATATAATTTCAATTCAACAGAATACAGTTAATAATAAATCGAAACATTTCTTTATATAATTTAATTAAACAGCGCTATAAAAATCTCCAAAGGCCTGCTGAGTTCAACATAATCGAAGGTACTCGGCAAAGAGACGCGCAGAAAGTAGCATAACAGCGTGTACATATGCACGGGTATAAACTTTTGTCTCGCGATGTAAATTTAAGTGAAGAAACAAGCGACGTCTGTACACGTGGAGCTGTATAAAGCGCTAGACAATTTGCAAGGTAAATTCAACGGGTACGTAAAAATAGAGCCTGCGACCTTCATCGAGGCGATTTTCGATCCTTCGTCAGCCATTCGAGCGCGCGATTAATTCACTACGAATAAGACAATAACGGGTGAAAAACTTCAGTTCAGTACACATAGAAAAATACATTAAAAGAAAATAAATTCTTACTTCGAGTACAAAAAATGAGTCTTTCTAAAATTTATTAATAAATATATTTTTTATCAAGAAAATATTCTTTATTAAAGATAATCGTTACTTCACAGAAAGGAAGTAAATTGAGTAATTACTTTTCAAGGAATAATATTTTTTGCGCGTATGAAGGCAAACTGACGGCGATTTCGTTACGTAATGCGAAGATGAATCGATTTCGATTGCTCGCGATACGATTACGACTGATAAACGCACGCTCGCGACTCAATCGGCATTATTAGATTTTCCTTCGTCGGAGATAAATGATTTTTCGCATAGACCGAGGTCAGCCGGTCGCAGATCTCATGCGCCAAGGTAATGGAGCACGGCAATGAATATGGAATCACGAACGCTCAATCAGCCGCAATAATGACCGTCCGGAAAAAATTGTCTTTCACCGGAGGTGGAGCGTCGTGGTAACCTACTTCTTGTATCCATTAACGAAGACAGGTTGTGTGGTAAGCATTCTTCACCACAAATCCAGCAGAGCGTTACCTGAATTTCGGGATGCTCGTAAAGCTGACGCAAAAGGAGAATTGTAAAGTCCCTGATTTAAAATCTTGACGTGGTAATAAAATTCTAATGTCTTTCTTGGTCAGCGACTATTCGAAAATTCCTTTTCTAATTTTTCTATCTTATAAAATGGCATATACGTTCAACTTATATCTTGCTTGGAAATCTCGGTCTCTATAGAATCAGTTTCTCTAAAACATGGTCGAGGAGTTATAGCTATACGATACATTGAAAAACGCGCTGGGAAGAATGCCAGGAATACTTTCGAAGAATGGAACAGGTGCCTGTCATTTCCAGGACGAGGGGACGCATGTAAAAAAAAAACCATATAAAACGCACTCGCAGAAAAAAACTCGTTAGTCGTCCTCCGCTCGTTGCGATGCGTCCCGTTGCGCCGTATATTGCTTTATATCGTATCGCGCGGCAAATTAACGCTTGCATTCCTACGCTTTCTGCACCCGCCGCGTGATTACCGTGATTTCTAC
Source organism: Mycetomoellerius zeteki (assembly GCF_001594055.1). Classification (NCBI taxonomy): domain Eukaryota; kingdom Metazoa; phylum Arthropoda; class Insecta; order Hymenoptera; family Formicidae; genus Mycetomoellerius; species Mycetomoellerius zeteki. Next base: position 328,948 of record NW_017257391.1, on the reverse strand, counting down.
GTGACGTAATTCCACGCAGACGGAAACTGACGAATGCGAGGGAGAGAGAAAGAAAAAAAAAAGATATGAACGCGGACGGGAGGAAAAAGCGGGGGGGAGGGGGGACGCAATCGAGACGGAACGAGTTTCACGCGTGCACACGCACACATACACACACGTGTGCGCTTTCCTCGTATGTGTACATGTGTACGGCCAATGCATCATTTAGATAGCCTGGGTATATCATGCCAAGAGATACGCCTCGGCGCAACAGCAACGTCTATCGGGTGACGCAGAAATGACCACGTAGACACGGCGTCTCGCGTGGTTCACGCTCGTGGGAACAATACGATCGCTCGCCGGTGATTTATCACGCATTTGCATTACGTCGACTTGAGAGGATCGTAAATCACAACGGTCGCGCCGTAAAATAATCGCGCGGTCGAGAGTTCTCGGGGAAAGCCCGGTGATTGAGTAACGAAAAGCGAGCGGCCTTGGCCAAAGATGATCTATCCATTTCTGGATCATTAGCCTCGGTTATGATATAGGTGGAGAAAGTGTGTTTGAGTAATGACGCTCGTGGAAGACACTGCAGTTGATTATGGCTCTCCATTTTCCTTTAGACTGAAATCTACACTTTAGATTGAAATCTACACAGATACATTAATGGAGTACGTGATACTTTCAAAAATAACTTCGTATCATAGTAAATGACTTTATATCAATAGTGATATCAAATATCATATTGATTTGTATCAATACTGATATCAAATATGAGCTTCAGCATTGAATTTTTTTGATAAACGGATCAACGACGTCTCTAGCAGCAATCATAAATGAAAGCAAAAATTCATTTTGTCTTCCTGGTCCCGCAAAACTTTTGCACTAAAAAGATCAACGTCCGCGATTACGCGCGACTTTCATTTTCGTTGTCTCATTGGCACGCATAACCCAGAAATGAGACGCATACGAAAGGAAGTACGATGACATTTGCACGATTGTAATTTCAACGAAGGCGACCCGTCGCGGCGCGCCAACGAGGAAATAAACAGGTTTATTCATTCTGGACTACCTCCTCGAGCATACGAGGAAAAATTGTAAAATCGTACAGATGGAATAGCTAAAAATAAAGAGCAAGATACACAAGATGTATGCGATGTATAGTAAATACTTAGAGTGTTATATTGTTAGTAGATACAAATAATAGAAAATAGAGAAAATATAGAAAAAAAATATATATATAGAAAGAGCGATTTTGCTAAAGTAGAATTTAGCTTTTTAAAGATAAAAATAATTTTATTGGACCATCAAAATAATTATATAGGAATCTCAAGCATAATAAGCCATGTTCCAAAAAGTTGACATTCTAGGAATCAGTTTGAGTGGCCTACATGCGTGGCGTGGCAATAAAGTTAGGTAAATATATGAGAAAGTAAACACTATTGAATTAATATAAAAATAACTTTTATCGTCCTTCAAAATAATCTCCTTTATAAACAATACACAACATTCGTACAGTAGTTTGCCAAACTCTGTAAAAAATTTGTGAAAAATCTTTGGATATCACCTAAGTCTTGTTGTCACACGATTCTGAATGTCTAAAATGTTTATAAATCAAGTCCCTTTCATCGCCTTCTTTAGTTTAAGAAACAAAAAAAGGGGATCTTGCTGTGGGAGCAAGATCGAGAGGGAAGAGGGAGAGTGCAAGTAATTTAAAATGATAATGCAATGCTGATTTAAGAATCGCTTTGAATTAGAATCGTATGACGTTTGTCTCTAGGGAAGAATTATTTTGAAGAACAATGAAGGTCATTTATACATGTATTAAGTGGTGTTTATTTTCTTATATAAAACATTCACCGAACTTTTTGACACGCCACGTAATTTTGATGGTCTAACAAAATTATTTTCAGATCTATCTAAATTTTTTAATATTTCAGCAAAACCGTCTTTTGAGCAGATTACGAACAACAAAAGATCTGTTTTTTATTCGTTAGACTGCACTAGAACTTTCTCACTTTCGTTAAATATTAAACATATATCTCACTTTAAGTTTTAAAAGTGTATACTAATTCAGTCACAGAAAACAGACCTGAATACGTACAAATATCCAAGTAATTTAGGCATCCTTGATGCTCCGCCTCTTTTAAATCAAAAATTACCGACTGACCCGTTTAGAAGAGGCAGCAGATAATGAGAGCGAAACTTTTGTTTCGCCGACCGGTTGCCACACTGAATGAACTGTGTCAAATGCGCGACGCATTTGCGAAACTAGTTCCGCGAACTGTCGGCCGTGATTACAGCAGTCTATAGAGAGCCCACGGGCGAGAGATTGCTCTCCTGGTAAATGTCACTAACCTTATAACTATTCCCTCTCTCGGCTCTCCTTCCTGCCCGTCGAAATGCGAGCACCTGCTGGCTACTGCCTCGTGCAACTTGCCTCGTGTTAATATCCGTCGCGAACAACGTCTCGACATATAATATATTTACGTCGGCACCGATAAGTGGTTCTATATTTGACTGTCGTTCGCGACACGAGCAAACGCAAAACGCCGAATTGCGATATCTCACAAGCAGGATGAGCATTTCCCGTCGTCATCTTGAAGCTAGATATCACGCAACATTACTTTTAACCCTTGACTATTTACATAATTTTTCCTACTTACTATTCTGCGATTACTCATGCATTTCATTACGCCACTACTAGTTTCTTGAATACCGTTTTCAGAGATAATCTCGAAGAATAAATATTAAACTGTACATTAAATGCGTTATTTTACCCGATTTATAAATTTCGATAAGATACGACACCCGGAAATTACACGACCCCTTTGACAGTCAGTATCATTTATATAATATCCATTTTGATCGCTCAATCGCTCATATTCCCAAGAACGCAGCTCGAATTAACATCATGTCTACGTCTTTATATAAGTTTCTCAGAGTTTCAGTGTCGAACGCGCGTGTCAGTCACGAGTCACCAAACTGGAATCCTCATTCCATGCGAGACGCAGACGGAGTCTATACGCGAAATCCGCGGTCAAGCTTCGACGCGTGCTCGACGTTTGCAAAATTGCTCGTACAGAAAGCGAGGCCTGCCAAAGCGCGTCTCTCCGGCCCGCCGCGCTCTATTTTCGGCCGGAGCATTCGAACGAGAACGAGACAGCTCGGTGTGAATATTACGGCGTGACGTGTAGATCGTATGGCGATCGTAAGGCGCGTTGCAACATTCGCGAACAAAGTCGCGGGCGGCCTCGGCGTCGAATTTAGAAGAGAGCAGCTGCTGGCGCATAAAAATCCTTCGCTGTCGATTTAACACCAACGATCTTGAGATTTCCCTGACAGAGGGAGACCTTCTTTCTGAGAAACTGTTGTAAAATACTCGAGTGTTTCTACTCTCTTTGTATTAGACCACTCTATTATAAATAATTTTCGATAATGACTCATTATAGCTTAGATTATGAGATAATCATTCATTAATTTTTAATAATTTGTATTGTGAATTTGATGATATATAACGATAATGTCTAATCTAATTTCAGAATATTAAACTAACCCTCTGCCGACAATTTGAATAAAGGTATCAATAAATATTTGATTGTAAATTTGGGTAGCGCTAAATTTAAATCTGTAAAAAGTAGATAAGTAAAATATAATCCGACTTCTGTAATAGTAAAACCTCGTTGTTAAAGCTTTGACAAGTATACAAGAACCTTTTTAGATTTTTATATAATCCGCAACAATAAAAAAATTTTGCTCGAAGACCCTGACGGAAGAGTTAAAATTAAAGTTATTGGCAGAATGTTAAAAAAAATATATATTATGACTTTATTAGAAGCACTTTTGATGAATAAAAGATATAATTGCTCTCAGACTACTGCATTAAAGATCAAGACTCACACACACAATCTTGCCAAGTTTAAAACGTTTTTGAAAAGCGAAACATGTATGTCTCTTATTGTTTACAATTGTGCAGTAAGAACCGCGCGCATGAAATAATGACTACTACGCGGTGAATGCCCCTTGTAAATTGCCGCAGCTGGCTCGCTCGAAAATTATTTACGCAGCCTACCTAGAGTCGAGAGACGAGAGAAAGAGGATTCTCCGTCGATTTAATCCGGGTCCGAGGAAGTTTCACGTCGGGAAATAATGTTTTACGATCGTTCGAACGACACGGCGTACAGAAGAAAGGCCGGGAAATGAACGACAGCGTTTATATTACGAAGACCAAGAGGGGTCTATGCGTCCGTATCTACGGAACACGTCGCTGGCATCGAAGCGGAAAGCTGAGGGGGGGCGATCAATAAATCCGTGAGGGGAAACTCAGGCACGAAAGGTCGAACGCTCGCGCGAGGGCGGTTTCCGAGGGTTGATATGGTCGATCGATCCGAGGGTGCTTTTCGGGACAACCAGAATAATGGCACGATGGTAAAGGGGGAATTCAAATCGTATAATCGGTGCCGCGTGCCTGCTGAGAACTTCTGTGTTCCGCATTCAGGGCATTCGTCGATATTTCGATTAAGAAGAGAAACACAAATTAATACAGAAAGGTCTATAGCCTCCGGTTATCCAAAGTAAATCCAATTAACCTGCTATCGTTATTTGCGCGAACAAAGATGCTTGATAGATTAAAAATTTTCACGATCATATTATAGAACAGATAGAAAGTTTTATTTCAACTTATTTTGGAAGAATATAAAATATTGGCATGTGCGCCACGGTTTATAATATAATAAATACAAAAAGTATTCGTACAGGAAAGATATCTTTAAAAAAAACAAACTTATTTAGAAAAAAGAATAAAATAGACTGTATATCTCAAAATTTGCTCTCAGAGCAAAATATTTAATCTAAAAAGATGTGTAATAAAAATATATCATCTTAAAAAGTAAAAATGAAAAATTGTATTATTCGGACACATAAAAAATATTCGTAGTCGCGAGAAATTTAGTTTCTAATCAGAATCACAAAAGAAGCGCTTTTGTTTATATTGGGCCAGAACATGTTCATTGTTTAAAACGCTAATGTTTATTTTCTACAAATATAAGTACGTTTTTTATAAAAAATTTCCTGTACGAATATTTTTTGTACTCACTGTACATATTACATTTATGATACTTATCATGTTCTGCGTTCTTATTTGCGGAATACCATTGCTGAAAATGGTATTGTTCAGAAATGTCCATGACCTAAAGATAACAGATTCAAGACTTCGAGTTTCAATAAGAAGTTGCAGTAAAACTTTAAATTTGGAACATCCTTGTAAGGTCGAATTGGACATTTTTGGAAAAGAAGATTAATCTTAGATGCTTATGGATTAACACAATGAAACATCCGCTTTTATCTATTAACAAGAGTGACGTGTAACGAAATGTCTCAAAGAGAAACTCGAAGAAAAACTCATACAAAAAAAGATTCCATATTTCAGTATAGTGATGTATGAACTACAAATTACGCAGCGCATAATAAAATGCATGAGTCATGCATTTTTAAAACATAAAAACTTGAAAAAAGTATTTTTACAAAATTTGTAAATTTATTGTAGTATTCTTCAATGAAAATAAAAAATAATATAAAAAGTCTGGATATCCTCTATCTATAACAAAACAGCAGATCTTTATTTTCTAAATCATTTATAAAATTGCGATATTCCTGGAATACGTAATTGAAAGAGATCTTCATAAACGTAAATAAATAAACCACCTTTATTAACAGTAACTACGTTTTAATTAAATTATAGAGCATAATAAGCCAGTAAAATAATCGTCCTTAAAATAAGAATACCTTCATCATTTTACAATAAAATTACGATATTTGTGGAACTTGTGATGCAAATAGGTTATCGTAAATTGTGAATAAACAAGAGCTCATTATAAACTGTAATCTTCTCTTCAATGAAAATTTCTAGAAGATAATAAATTAGTGGAGAATAATCGCCAAAAACAAGCATTTCATACTTATATTAATTATTAGCTTTCAACATTTCTAAAATAAATACGGATAAAAACTGTAGAAAATCTAATATCATCAAATAATTATTTATTCAGAGATATTTAAATATTTAAAAGTTCGCGGAAAATGATTACGTCGTCCTCGTTTTCGATAATTTTGAAATAAATAAAATCAACATTCATTATCAAAAATGAAATTTTTAAAAATAGACGGAAAACGTAGACAGAGAGAGATGAATATTTTCCCCCGCAATATATACATATTCTTCTCGCCACTTGAAATATAATTAGCGGTGAGAAAGCACAGGCGACGGTGAGGCGGTAAATCACCCGCGGCGCGAGTAAAGATCAAGGGAACGACAAACTGCCGGCCAGGTTACCGAACTCCTTCGGAAATTACATGACGGAAATTACAGGCGAGCTTACTCGCACTCGCTCTGGCAGCCGACGGTAGGCGGAGGCAACACGAGGGGCCGGGGCTTTAAAAATAGTCGGATCACGCTTCTAAGTCAGTCGGCTTTACGAAACCGCGCGGAACGAGCATGGCTTCCGGGAAGCCAATTCCTCCGACGCACTAATGCCGGAGCCTAGGTAAAAATCGGTAAAAAAAAAATCGTTCGCATTCGCCGATGTAACTCTCCCGGGGAATGAGTGTCGTAAGTCGAGAGATAGAATTTCGCTGGACCGACGTTGCACAGACATTGCTTCTTACGCGCGGTTTTCAGACACTCGCTTTTAACTTTAAGAAGGAAGTCAGCCAGTCTAATGGTTATAATGAGAATTGCAAGTCATGATGTTCGAAAGTGATTGAGGATGGGACGGCTTATTAATAAAAGAAAAATATTTAATACACATCTAAATAAAGAATATTTATAATACTTTTAATAGTTTCACAATAATGTTATAATTATAAATTGAACGTTATCAAAATATGTTATTATTTAAAAACGAGAAAATACGAATATTTATTTTTTATTTGTTAAAATAATTGTTCACGAGCGGCGGAATTTATTTCTGTTGTAAAAAATGTATATTTGAGAATTGGAAATAAATCTTACTAGTTATATAACATATGTGAAGGATTAAACAAACGCGTAAATAAGCGTAAATTCATTATGCTTGTTATCGAGCTGTATTGCAACACGTGGATGATGATCGTATTTATGACGAACAGAAAAAGAGAGAAAGAGCGCTGCATTATCGAAATCCAATAATTGTGTTATCCTAGTGGAGCGGCGGATGTCGTAAGGCCCGATAACCCAAATACGAACTAAATTTTCGTCAATTATCGCGTTCGTTGTCACCGTATAAGAGAAATATAACGTTGTAACGTTAATGGACAATTATGATTAATCGATAAACTCACAGTCACACGGAAAGGAACGATTTTCAAATATCTATAAAACATTCAGGTAGATATAGACCTGAAAATAATTTTGTTGGACCATCAAAATAATTTTATAAGAATCTCAAACATGATAAACAATGCTGTAGAAAATGTTCACATTCTAACAACCAGAGTTTGAACATTTTATATATAATTATTTGATGGTCTAACAAAATTATTTTCAGATCTGTATCTATCTAACATTTTAGATACTTCAGCAAAATCGTACTTAATTCCATGCATGCCGAAAGGCATTTCTGCAATTTTCCACTTTTCGCGAATGCGTTCCTTCCTCCTCCACTCTAATCGTCACGTCTGCTATATCGCGTTTCAATAAACAAATCGCCATTTATAACTCGCGTGGATCCAGATCTGCGATTCTTGCCTTTTGTCTTCGTCCCGGCGCGATTGCGAATAAACCTAGTCTTTCATTGGCGCGATCCACCCCCTTATTGCCCGCCACCCTGCTGAGATTTCCGTAAACATGCACTGGCGATGGTCCAGTCGTAGAATGGAACGCATTATGCGAGAAACTGCAACAGTCTGAACAAACGGGGGTAACGAGGCGATGATTTTTTCCGCGTGGAAACGCGCAGAAAAATTAATTGGCTAGTTGGCTAGCCGGTTGAGCAGTCGAGACAGGCATAGCTCGTTGTGTATGAATGTTTATCTCTGCCTGTTATTCTCTTTACCAACGCGGAAAGTAAGCTTTCATTTGAATTGTTTACGATAACAAGAGGAATTTACTGAGAATTTGTAGCGCGTAAATCGGACTGAATCACTGCACGTTAGAAAAACAACGTCAGCGAGAAAGACGCGCGGAAAAGTGATTGTACAAGTAGGACAGTACTGTCTTATTCGGCAAATCGCACGAGAGAATTCTCACGACCGACAGAATAACTTATCGCTTTAAGAAAAAAAGATTCACTCTGTTGTGAAATAATAATCTTGCTACACAAACAGGATATTCTACAGACAGTTGCGTAAAAAAAAATAGCTAATAATTTCATTACTAAGCAGACATTTGTATCACTTTAGTCACGCACATACGTCAATTATTAAAGACTATATTGTCTGCGCTTAGCGTAATAAAACAAATGAATATACACGGAGTGATTTTTGGAAAGAATGATTTTTCTGTGGTATCTAAAAATTTAACTAAATATAGATCCGAAAATAAATTTATTTTTGGATTATTAAAATAGTTATATAAAAAAGAAACGCTTAACCGCTAATGACAATCCTCTGCAAAAAATTTTAACATTCTAGCAATTAATTTGAGCCAAGACAAGATGAGACAAGACAAGATTTTTGGCAAGCTGAATGTCCGCAAATTAAGACTCATCTCCGGAGATGATGTGGTAAATTCTTTATTACTTTTGCGGCTCATTTGGCCACAAGATATCACTTGCATAAGAACCACACACAAAGATATACTCGGCCGAAATAGACGAGACCCGCACAGAACAGTCCAAAAAGAAAGGTCACTGGGTTGATGAACGTTCCTTTTAAAATTGCCTCAATATATCTTCACAAAAGTTAAAGGCCGTGTGAGAAAAAATTTTAGATAAATCTCTCTATTAAATTCTAAAAAGTTTTCAAAAGTGAGATTTATCTTATCATTGAATTAAATTTACCATAAAATTAAATCTAATAAAATTATTATATTTAATTTATAATATTTTATATTATATCTAATATAAAATTAAAAATATGCAAAAAAAATGTATTATATAATACAAAAAAAAACATGTCGCAATATTCGGGGAAGAAAATTTGGCGTTTCTAGTTGAAGAATTTCATTAGATTCACGTGGCGATTCCCTTCATATATTCTTGTTGACCGTAGCACGAATACGTCGATGTGTATGTCGCAGTTCTCAAAATAACGATTATCGCGCGCACGTTCCGAAATAAACCGCGTGCGGGACAGAATTTAAAATAAAAATCGATAAGTCTCGCGGATAAAGCCGCTAACAAGTTCTCGCTAACAAGTCGTTTCTCGCTCTCGAGGGTAAACGATTTTTCACAAGATGAACCCGAGGTCGTCGATAAGCCGATGCGGCTTCCTCTCTCTACATCAAACCGGCGCGAGTTTTCACAGAGGCTGTGACCCGAATAACGAAAGTGTCCGTCGAAAATAATTCCACGACGAAAGAATTCACGCGCGGGATTTACAGATCGTTTGTTTTCAGGGACGTGAGTGACGTAAACATGCAGTTGATGTACTAAACATTTGAAATATAACACGCTATCTACAAAACAGAAACAGCACAAATATTACGAAGAAAAAGATTGGCAAATTAAGGAGCATTTATTTTACATATTAATATTGATGATTTTCATGAATTTTACATCCGTCGATTGCGTCATGGTTTTGTTTGCGTATGCAGCTATTTTGGCACGTAAAATGAAATTTCTACGTAAATGAATATCTTTTTAGCATGTTCGAGTGATTGATAAAAGCGAAAATTATACGACACTGTTACAACTACGTGTAGAAGTTACATCAACTTTTCAGAGATGATGTTACCACTACTGTTATTCAACTTTTCATAATTCTGTTAATTGTGTTACTTTAATCGAGAAGTTTAATAATTTAATATATTAAAATATTACTTTACACTAAATTCGTTAAATTATTATAGATACGTTCGGGGAGACACTATTAGCGCTATTTGTGTCATTCTATCCTTGTTTTACGTTTAATAAACGACGAAGATAGAATGACATAAGTAGCGCTAATAGCATCTCCCTGAACGCACCAAATATAAAAGCTACTACTATAATTAAGCTACTACTTTAAATTTTATAATGCAATACTATAGAAAACTAAACAAATGATAGCTATCTAATAAAACCTTCCATTGACGATCATCAAAAGGTATTAAAGAGAGATCGGAAACATTGTCCGAATTGCACAAATTTGTTTACCTAAAGCACATAGTATATACGAGTTCGATCCAAGTGGGGTGAAAATGATTAAGGAGACACACCGTCGGAGCGGATAATAAATGCCCCTTTCTCCCGCTCTCGCCAACGATATCCCGAGATTACTTCGCCCCCGTTTACACGTCCGGAGCCAGCTGGGATCGGAGCCAACTCTGAGGAACGTATCCTCTTCCATCTTCTTCCACGAATTCCGCGCGATCCAACGTTAACTCGCAGCCGCCGTTTTGGCTACGTTGTAAATTGCACGATTCCTTTGTCCGAGGCCGGGAAAACCGCCAGTTAATCAATACTGAGCGAGGCAAATAATAAACGTATACAGCAGAGCCGATTTTCTTTAGTCCGAACGTTGCTGCACGATTATTGACGTGGCCGCGAGAATTCAGATAGTTGCCATCTGTCCTTCTTTCCGTGGACAATGTCTTCTTTTTTTGGGCTTCCGGGATTTGCAGAAAATCTTCTAAATATTTTACTCTAACTCCTCCGGCGCTATTCTGTATTAATCCTGATTTATGGGTCAATTCTAAGCAGAATCGTAATGTGTTCTCGTAAAACTTGTAAGAACTTATGACTAGTATTCTAATTTTATGCGAATGTATCATAAGACGTAAGATTATTCGTAAATATCTACGATTTCTTGTAAATTTTATGGTTAGTAAGAAGCTGTCTGCAAAAATATTGTATAAAGGTATAAGCACTTAAAAAAATTCTTACAAATCTTACAGGAATATGTTACGAGTCTTACGATTCTGCTTAGAATCTAGGCATTACAATAAATGTAATCAGATTTAAGAAACTGATCAATTATGTAGTCAAATGTGAGGAAGATAATTGACTTTGATTGGTCAATTTCTTATATTAAATTAAGTACCACTAATAAACAATTAGATGTGAAATAATCATTCGTTGACTGTTCTGACTAATTTTACTAATGTGTGCACGCATTTTTATGTGTCCGAAGTTGCAAGTAGAATTTTTTATTTATAGATAGTTTTGAAAATTTTGATATGGCAATTCTCTAGATGCAAACGATCAACCATCATCACAATGTATCTAACAAAAAAATTTATGTAAAATTATTTTCAAAAGATAATTTAAAGTTATTCTAATAAATCAGTGAAACGAAAACGTCAGCTTAGTGAAAAAATGTCGACTACGAATATCTGTGTTTCACGATTTATCATGTTATCTTGAAACTGACGCAAGTAGAGAAGTATAAAACATTCAAAAACAGCGAGTTCTTTGAAAATACGAAAATAACAAACTCATGTCGTATTTTATCTCCGGTCAATTGACAGAGACAAAACGGACGTTACACACTATGGGTGAGTCACGCAATGTCACGCCACTGGTTTAGACGCAGATATTTATCGCGTTTAAGGCATGTAGTCACAATGATTACTCTTAATTGGATGGAACGATCGATCGATGATCGATCAACGACGATTGTATTTGAATGTAAATTCGATATCAGCTGACGCGTTAATTCCTCATACGTTCTCAAAATTGTGAACATATTTCTTCTTTTCTACATTGATAATATAAGATATATTTTATCGTTTAATTATGAAATTGTATCAAATTTCTTAATAGATAGAAAAAAATCTTAATAGATTGAATTTTCTAATTGAATGCTTCTAGAATGTTTATAAACGCTTATAATTGCAATCGGCGGGATTTCTTGGCTGTTTCCGCAATTCCATTCACCGATAGCAGCGACATTTGCAGATGCAGTCAAAGGGCGGAGGAAATACTGGAGGAGGAGGAGGAGGAGGAAAAGGAGGGAGGGAGGACGCAAGAGGGCGGTGACAAACGCACGTGATAAGGATACGGTCGGACTGTCGTCGTTGATAACGTATGCTGCGTGTAATACCGATAAGATAAAGTTGGGAATAGTCGCTTCAACATTACAGATTTTTCTGAGAAAGAGTAAATGCGGAATGCTAGTACCTACACCGACAATAAAAAAAGGAAAAAGAAAGAGACTAAGGACACAGAGTATACACGTAATCACTTCACTCGAGATATCTCAACGCGATGCATCGACCTTCAGACTGAAGTCACGCGCTCGATAACAAGAATGAATTAACACGCGCTACGGAAGCAGCGTGGAATATAATTATCGGATTGCAGCGAGATTATAAGGAAATTAAAAGCGGTTAATCGCACGATCGCGCGACATGCTTCAACTTGCGTAGCTGTCCCACGCGTAATGTGACGTATACGTAATTAAATGTGATTAAAGCGAACGACTATTCGAATCGTTACATTTTTGCTCTTGCACAATAACAACCTCCCCTCAACGCTGTTATTTACATTAATACATATCAAACGATTGAGAAAAACATAAACGTTTCTCGATTTGCAGCGGGGAAGATCACGTTTCTCAAATACGTTTATTACTGCAGTAATTATTAGAAGCAGTTGAATCAGTACTGTCTGGTTGTTTTTTATCTACCGCAAACAACTTCCTCTATCATGACAGGTTTTGCATATCATGGTGAATCCGCTATTTATTTATGTACATGTATCAGTCTGTAACTGTGCGGCCGTAATTGCGCAACGAGCATTTTTTAAAAGAATGATCGCTGCTCGTTATACCCTCGCGAAGTTCACGCACTTTGAACAATCGAAAATAATCCAACGCGTTATCAAACACATATTAACACGTACCGATGATTCCTGAAATTAACACGAGTAAGATTCATTGAACGCATTATTTTTCTACATAAAATGTTTCTCTACGTAAAATGTTTTTTTTTTTTTTTAATTTAAACATATAAGGCGTTTTTTACATCCATTAAAGAATGCGCACGTATTTGTTTCATTACTTAAAATGAATATTTTTAAATCTTATAGCTTGCATCTCTCATATTTATGTGATATAATGTTAAAATTTTACTTTACTTTCATACAGATTGTGATATGCGAATTTCTTTGTTTGTTTGGCCGTTGTTAAAATATGTACTCAATTTATATTTTTGATATGCTTTTTCAAAGCAGCTCAGTTTAGTATGCTAATGCATGCTAATTATTTGTAACGCTATGTACATTAAAATTTAAATTCTCTCAATGCAAATCTATTTAGATGACGCATAATTTATGTAGCTCGTATTATATATAACAACTATGATTTCTTCGCTTCTTTTCAACCTTACGCCTATATGCTATTCAGCTATGTTAAGATAGCTATGTAAGTTGCACAAGTACATGTACATTTATATTGAAGATAATAATCATTATTGATCTAATTACAACAAATTAAAAATATTTATTAATAAATTAACATTTCTTTTCGTATGTAAATAAAAACAATATAAAATCTCTATAATTTTTTAACGATACGATTATAATAAATAACAATTATACATCGTCTTTAACGACCTTTATGATAGGATATGATTTTAAGTTGTAACAGTCATAACAAATATATCACGACTGGCTCAGCACCGTCCAGAAGATATGCGGATGGCCTGTGTAGACACAATTTTGCAGTCTGCGATCCCAATACAGAGCGCACTGAATCGCCGCCGAGAAGAGAGAAACCTGAGCTCTCTATTGACCTAGATCGTGGCCTCGGCGGAGCGCAGCATCGCCATCGCAAACTATATGGTGAGGAACTGTTTCTCTCCACCTCCGCCGTGGCCAAACGCGCGTTGCACCGTCTCTTTTACCGCTGCTCTCTTTTCTCGGCGGCCGGTTCGTCCTCTGTCGTTTTTCCTCGGCGCCCGTCTTCGTGGGGCTCTTCGTATCTCGAAGAGCCGGGAGAGCCGGTGGAACAAGTTACCGGAGGAGGATATTTGCGGTTGTGATTCAGCGCTGACTTTCAAGAGAAACGGGGGAAGAGAAGAAGGGAAGGGGAGAAAGGAAAGAGACAGAGACTTGATGAGACGCGAGTTGTAAACCGAGAAGGAAAACTGACCGCAACGACTGTCCGGTATATCGTGTCTGATCTTAACTTCAACGATAGATTCTGTGGAGGAAGTTCTTCGGAATTCGGAGTCGATATTTACTTAGGAATATTTGTAATTTTAAACAATAAATATTAAAAGCACGAATTAAAATATTCTGAAGATCGCTTTAACCTTTAAGTAGGTTCAAAGATATGCAAGTTGGTACTCTCTAAAATGTTTGAAGTGGAGTCTAATTCCAAAGAGTGACAAAGAGTAACACTGAGCCGGTATTGAAAAAGAATGGCTCAATTGTTAATTTTTTAGAGAGAAATTTTCACTTGTTAGAGTTAGTTTTCCACTTCAAAAATTTTAGAGAGTAGGTGAAGTGCTGAGAACACCTTAAAAAATTTTTTTTATTTTATAGTTATCTTTTATTAGTATATTATATTATAATTAAATTTATATTATAAAGGCTTTACAGCTCGGTTTTTCATTATCTGGTTGACTTGTGGTTTAGACTTAACCTCACTTAACTTAATGATAATATAAAAATTGTGTTTTTCTAACTATGATTAATCACTGAACTATAATTGTAGTAGTAATATTAAAAATTATTCACTACAAAATGAATGTTCCTATAGATAAAAAAGTACAATTTTTATATTATCATCAAGCTAAGTCTAATCACACGAGATAGAGGAATGTAAAAATAATAAACTTTAAGACTTGTAGATATAAAGGTATTAAGACAGACCGCTGAGTACCTTTTATTATCCTTTTTTTCAAGAAGAACAAGATTTTAAAGAAATATACATGAGATGCTGTCGTTACTTTAGGTATTCAAAAGATCTTACCTATTCAAGGACAATTGCATCGCTCTCACTCAAATTTCATACATTCACCTGGATATTTTAGTTACGAAATCCGAAAGACGTTTGTTACGAATAATCAGGTAATATACAATGAGTAATTTAAAAACCTAAACTTACCCCAAATAACCTCGGCATTGCAATACCTTTCATTCAGCTGTGTCTCTATAAAAATTATCATTATTCGGTCTTCGACCCAGATGTTTATTTTGAAAGTGAGCGTACCGAATAGATTGACTCGTTTGAAAACAATATAACAAAGACAAACCTTTAGCATTATTTTTAAAGTGCGTTCCGTTTCACACATAATACGCATGATGTATCGATTTTATTTTTGTTGTTTATCAAATATTAAAGAGGGATAAAATGATATATCATGCGCATCATGCGTGAAACGAAATATACCCTTAGTGAGTCAGGACGAACTTTTCTTTCAATATTTTTCTCGCGTTTCCAAACTCACGCAGGCACTTATCATGTATTGTGACAATACCTGAACACGCGTGTTCAGTGAACGTTTGTGAAAATTAATGCAACGAGAGACTGGAAACGGAATGTTTTCTCTCAACGAAAGAAAATAAACCCAGTATTTTTTAAGAACGCACGATTGGGAATATTGACACAATTACATAGCAATCTCTCGTATCGCGTATGCTTTCGAATATCAGAGATACGAGGATTGAAACAGAGTGTTTTGCGAACAAACGTAATCGTCGCTCTATCGTTGTATTATTTTTTTCCGGTGGACGGCAACAGAGGGGAAAAAAGAATGAATGGAGTTCTATTTTGATTTCGCGAAGCTCGAAAGTTACAATTAAAACAATAAAGGGAGCAGACGAATTATTCGAAGTATTATGCTTTAAGATTATATAACGTTGATTATCATAACAAAGTCGTAAAATAGTACAGTAGAGAGATTTGTAATATAATGTAAAGAACGAGAGGAAATTATTAAACAAAGATAAATAGAAAGTGAAAAGTTGTAAGTTATGTACGATCATATATATGTGAATACTTATAGTGATAGAGAATCGTGTTTCTCTTGACGAGCGTATTCTCGACTCGGATGATTTGCAGAAAGAGCGTTCCGCCATTCCGGAACGAGAGAATTCACCGCAGTGTCTATACTTTGTTGGCTCTTTCAGTAACAGAGAGTAGTTGTACTGTGTAAAGTTCGACATGAAACTAAATCGAAACTTCAGACTTTCAGCGAAACGATGTTCCTAATAGTGGTCAATGTTTCCATGAAACTCTCTTGAGCGTTTACCTTACGAGAAATGTAGATGAAAGGAGAAATTTACCTAAACACACTGTGAAAAAAGCTTATACCCGATCATACGGATTTTCTATATGTATATATATATATATCCTTGTGATTCGTCAGCATAATTTTTGTGCCATTAATCACGCTGTTATCATTTTGATATCATGATAAAACTTAAAAATGGTAAATTACGAGCTGACTATTACTATTGACGAGCTGCAGACGTAATCTGATAACACGCGCCGAGAGATTACTCCACGGTACAATAGCAATTATCATTTATCAAATGCTAGACACGCCAGTTCGACCTTGAACGACCTCGTAGAGGTAGAACTGCTATCTATATGTATATATCGTTCTTTTACTTCAAAAGTGTACAATTAAAAATTTCAATTTTGCACAAAAGAGAAATCTTTTTCAACTTAATAGAAAATTATTGACTAATCAATAATATCGGTAAAAAGAATATAATCTTAGAAACATGATGAAATGTCATTTTGTTATTTTCGTTTCACAACTCTTACAAATACACTTTTTTAAACAATTGTCTTGTTAAACAATTGATTTTGATATCCTATAAAAATATAACAATAAATCTGGGATAAATTATCAATATTATCAATATCGAAACATTATCTTGAAATATTATCAATCAGTTTATATTTATCATGATCAGCTATGTTAAATTAAAAATAAAACAACTTCTTCAAACTTTGATTACCAAAAATGTCTTTAACTCCAAATTAAGAATTTCTTTATTTTATAGTAAATAAATTTGAAACTTTAAATGTTTTCTGTAGAAGACTCATTTTTATTTACAAAAACGATATTTAAAATGTTACTCTTGTAGAAAGTAACGATCTTTTTAAAAATATGAAGAGCGATACAAAGTGCTCTATTTGGCGGACAAATTGTGAAATTAATTAATTAAATAATTAATTAGTTAGCTTTTGATTACTGATAGAGTAATCTTTACCTCATTATTCTTTAACTCATTTATGATACTACATAACTCAAAAATCACACTTTTTTTAATTGTGTAACTTTTAAGATAAGAGAACAATATGTGTCTCTTTTTCTTTTCATTTTTTTCTTTTTACGATCTATTTTCATTACGCTAACCTTTATTCTCCTAATTTTTCTCTATGATACATTCACAAGGTTGCAAGTAAAAAATCCAGGTAGAAAATAATAAAGGAACGAATTTTTGTGCACTATTAAAATGACAGAATTTTTTGAGATTTATGTTTGCCTACCTGATGTAAAATTTAAAAGATAGTCTAAAGAATGTCTGTGGCACTTTAACACTTTTTTCAAAATACTTGACTGTTTGTAAAAGATCAAAGTTACTTTATACTTTTTCGTTTGTGAAATATTACCCGACTGTTAGGCTTGTATAAATACATTAAGTAAATAATGATGCTATATATCTGACTACTCAAATTGACCGAACAAATCCTCATAAATAACGTAATCTCGTTTCTCAAGGAATGCGAACTTACGTCTGATTTTTTATGTGAAGTTAAATATTTCGTGACAGATCAAGGATCAAAATTACAATGGTTGAAACTTAAATAGCCTAATAAAATTCTGCGTTTCTGCCTCAGTAAAAAAAATCCACAAACACAAAAACAGTGAAATTGCCAGATCATCTTATATAATTGTCTCGATTTTCTGCGAACGAATTTAGAAGGCGATTACTAGAAATCTCTCTACGTAAGGTCATTTGAATCTTCACTCTCCTTTCACGTTGCACCATTAGCTCTCTATTTCCGACCAAGTTGTACTTGCTTTACTCGCATGTGCGAGATCGCGGGAATAAGATTTCAGGCCAACATTAAGACCACCGCCGACGCCAAGAGCGAAAAGAGCTGCCGACACGAAAACGAAAGGTGACTAATTAACCGCGCCCGGTCGAACCGGTCGGTCCGTGTTTCACTCGGCTGCTCGCCCATCAAACGTTTTCCCCGTGTTCCGGTTCAGGGTCGTCGAGTATCGTTCCGATCGATTACCGACAAAGATTCGTTCCGAGGGGGGAAAAGAGATTACGATTTCCGATCGGCAAACTCCTCGAGAGTTCTGTTATGCCACGCTCGAGCAAATACGCTCAGCGAATTTCACGAAACGCGACTTCTGCACACTCAGTCTCTCTTTCATGGATAAAACCGTTCTGTTTGTGTAGGTGTGTGTATGTGTGTGCACGGTGTACGAATTAATATTTGAAATTTAAATGTCTCCCCGACCGGTCGGAGAATGTCAGATCCAGCGTTGACCCATTTTTATCACGTGGTGCTCTTTCAATCTCCATATTGGACTCGGAAGGGTACACGGAGTAATAATATAATAAACAGCTTCGTATAAATACAATCCATTCTAATTTTATAGTTCCATGTGTAAATGTCATATATAATAAAATTATGAATTTTGTTATTCTTTTTTATATGTATTTGTATCGAGTGTGCAATACGTCATTACGCGTTCCGATTTAATTATACTGTTACAGAAAGAGAAATGTTCCCGTGCATAAAATTAATAAGTAAGCGATATCGAGAAGCTAATAAATATCTCAGAAAGTCATCAAAGAAAACATCTTCCGATGAAACAATCGTGGGAATATATTATGGAGAAAATTGCCGGTGCGAGAGCGTTTGAGAGAGAGAGAGAAACGTCCAGAAATTTAACTTGCCAAAAAGATTACTTGCTTGTGGTAAACAGTAATGCAAATTTAATGCGGGAAGCGAGTGTACGAATCACGGGGACTCCCGCGGAGGAGGAGGAGGAGAGAAAATCCGTTTCGTTCCGGGTTGTTTGTCCCGAAATATCGGTCGCTGCACATCACGTCATATTGGATGCAATGAATTCCGTTTAATTACACGCGATGACGTGTACATCGGCGGATGGTATAGATCACGGCGGGGGCTGACGTCGCGTCCGGACGTTATGCAACAGCCTCGACGACATTGCGAATCAAAACCTGTTTGCAAACATCTAGCGTCTCTATCTCGTGTGCGTCTTACTCGCGGATAAATTATTGGACCCTGGATTGTGAGTAATCGCTTGTTCACTAATCCGTTCTGTCTATTGATTCTCTGTCTATTGATTGTGGTCGCATTAATACGGAATATAAATGAACCAAGTCCACGTTTTTTTTCCCTCCCCAAAACATGATGTATCTAAAATGATCAATTCCATTAAAATTTATATTTACGAAGCGCTTTTGTATTCTTAAAAGAAATGCATTCCATTTGCTTATTAATAAAACAGCATTTTATCACTTTTTTATACAGAAAACTTGAATAAATAGGAGTTATCTCAGATAAAATTCTTACGAAGTACAATAATAAAATTCATCTAAAGCAGACGCTTAAAGACACGATAACACAGAAACACAGCGATAACAGACACTTTTTTAGATAAATATTGTGAAAATAACTCTTTAAACTTTGTCGATATCTTACATCGTGCGTTGCGATGTATTTTCCAGAATGTATAATAGATAACCGTGAGTTGTAAATGTCTAGAAGTTTTATCGCGAGGTTAAAGTGTGATTCCACGATATTCGAGAATCGACCTTGAGTGATTTCTGTTCGCCGGTCCTCCGCACGAATCTTGTGTCGACGATATTTTTCACATCTCCCATATTTATTCTGTCTCTCTCAAAATCTGGAGCAATCATGTTTCCTGCGAACAGCTTAGAGTAATCAAAACGATAAGGAATCTGACATAAAAGTCGCAAAGTAAAACAATATATTATCGTTGACGCTCTTTTCGAGCGTCTGATATTTTTCAGTTCACTAAACAAAGTTTTATGTAAACATCTGTTTGAAGATAAAACTTATGGTAACGAGCAAAATTATGTTATCGGTACTTCAAACTCAAATGAGATACGGGGAACGAAAGGAAGTGTACTTTCGTCAGTGTATCGTGGTATTATTTAATTCCAAGTGCCGCGTGGCACAGAAAAGATTATTGTAGAAACGTCTATCTTTACTACATGCATCCTCGGTCATTCACCTCGGCGCGAAGTCAAGTGCATTAATGCGTCGGAACTCGATCGCGACGGTTCCGATTAAACGAACCGGTCGACAAGTTCCTTTTGTGCATATCGCTATCCGTGCAACGCATTATTCGATTATACCACTGTTTATCCTTCGCCGCTCTAATTCCGCCCATCTCGGCGCTCGCGCGAGCTTAATCGCCGCGCCGCGGGCGGAACGCAGGCGCTCTATTTTCGCCGACGTGACAAATTGGCGTCCTGCCACCGATCGTGCACCTGCAGCCGCGCATACGCCTATGCGTGTGTGCTCGCCAATCGCTATAATCGCGACCGCTCGTCCATCACCAGCGTGTCCATCAAAGAGTGCCTTAAATTTGTTCTCACCTTTTACATTTCGGAAACTGTTTAAAATGATAACCGCAAAATACGTGTTTGATTTCAAAAAGCTACACACTGAGAAAAATTTCTCAAGTTAAAAATGAACAAGTCAGAAGATACTGATTATATCAATTGGAAAATCTCTCTAAATTCTTTAGAGTGGAATCTCACTCTAAAGAATGAAAATTGAGCTAGTCTTGAAAAAGGCTTAATTTTCAATCTTTAAGATTTCACTTTGAAATTTCATTTTTTCAGAGTGACATTTATTCCAAATTTTAGAGAGAACAGATTCAACCATAAAATTCTGATTTATTTATTTTCAACCAGAATTCCAATTAATACAACTCTTTTTCCAGTACACTTGAATGTGAGTAGCCTCTTGAAATTATCGAATATATATTTCGCGGTTTTCATGATTTTAAAATGTAAATTGTTTCCGAAATGTAGAGGGTGGGGACAGACTTTATAGATATATCCTAGCTGTATGTGTGTATGTAATAAAATGCGAATCGCGCTACTATCCCGTCGCGCAAGGCGGACCCTCGTAGTAAAAACCCGTTATTCCATAAATCATCGTCAACGATCGAAAGAGAGATCGGCGAACTACGAATATTCCATAATTCCCACAATCGGCCCAGTTCTGCGCGGTGATCCATGAAGATTTGATCGACCTCAAAGGATTGCCGCAGGCGACACCTTGGTGTCGAAGCAAGCCATTACGTTACGAGATAGGATTGTTAAAGCGACTAGTCACGCGTTCGATAATATCTTGACTTCGATTCTCACTTTTGCCGGTCACCAGAAATTTATGCCTAAAGCGGTAACCTCGACACGAAACAGTAATATACGACGACGAGATATAATGTTCAAATTCCTCGGATACGTGGAAAGAAACGACTTTGCTAAAGTATCTAAAAATTTAGCTAGATATAGATGTGAAAATAATTTTCATAGTTATCAAAATAATTACGTACACATAGAAAAATATCATTCTATTGCTAAGAAAAGTGATTGCTCGATTTACTTTCTTTTAAGCAACAGTTATCTTTAACAAAGAACATTTTCTGGTGATAAAGTATACTTGTTACAAATTTTAGAAAAACTCATTATTATGTACTCGAAACAAGAATTTATTTTCCTTCGAAGATTATAAAATTGATTGAAGAAGACTTTATATATTATATTATATGTAACAAGCAGATCGAATTTGTTTTAACTTAATAATGTTGATTGAAGTATTAAATTCACTAGAGAATTCAGAATATATTTTGAATAAATTTAATGCTTGCTGATGTTTATGATATAGATTTGCGAATATATAAATTTTTGAAATATTTGAAGTAATTGTTACTTGAGTACATGTATTTTTCTGTGTAAGACGCTCGAGCTGGTTGCTAGAATGTCAAAACTTTTAGCATTAAACATTCATCGTGCTTAAATTTCTTACATAATTATTTTGGTAGTTCAACAAAATTATTTTCAGATCTGCATCTTCTAAATTTTTAAACACCAGCAAAATCTTTTCGTGGACTTGAACCATTTGAAGCGAGAAGTCAAGAACAGTTTTCAACAACACTAAAAAAGTCACATCTGTTTCAATGACCTTTCAACACAAGCCTTCAACACTTCTTTTAACTTTTCACATTATTCGAAAATCGTTCGAAGAATCCTAGACGCAAGTTCTCACGCGAGAAGGTATCGTCATTCGTGGAAATTTCGCCACGTATGAGCGCGGAAAACCAGTCAACCTTGACGATGATTGCATCTGTTCTCCGTTATCACCGCTACGCTCGCAGAGTCTCTGCCAGCAAGATAAATAAAACCTATTTCTCTCTCTCTCTCTCTCGAAAAAGAAACAAAAATGATATCGCACACTTACAAGGCTAACGCGGTCGCCGGATTTCCTACGTCACCGGTTATAAAGCCACTCTGCTGAACGACGGATTGATGGTGATGATGATGATGCGGTTGCGGCGGCGGCGGCGGCTGTTGCTGCTGCTGCGGCGGCGGCTGCTGTTGCTGATGATGATGATGATGATGATGCTGAAAGCCCGGTTGGGAGGATGGCGTGCCGGCCGCCGGTATCAGATTATACGGTTGATAGAGCAGCTGCGG
>NW_017257391.1:304152-306062 GCF_001594055.1 Mycetomoellerius zeteki | reverse complement strand
GACGTGGTGGCTGCCGTGATGATGACTGCCGTGATGGTGGTGATGCGGTGGGTGGTGGTTGTGGTGATGATGATGATGCGGGGTACCCTGCGTTGCCGTCTGCGGGCTTACCGGAAGGACCGCCATTGCCGCTCCTCCTAACACCGGTGGCATGCTGCTGCTGCTGCTGCTGCTGCTGCTGCTGCTACCACCGCCAATACGTTCCAGCTCGTAGTCGTCGTCCACGCGTTCTCGTCTACCGTCCTCACCGCGGTCGCTGCCCTTTTCGTCGTCGTCGTCGCGCACGGTCCCTGCATCGCAGGAGCTGACGCGATCAGGATCGCGATGCGGCCGCTCATCTCCCACGGCGCGGCCCGAAACGTCGCGAGATCCTGGTCCCGCGATTGAATCCTTCCGCCGTCCCCGCTGCCGCGAGTATCACGCGCGTGTAGCAGCGATCCTTTGTTCGCCGGGCGCGACGAGCTGGAGCGTGTCGGAACACTTTCACAGAGGATACCACACCGCCGGATGGACGCGACGACGATTTAATCCAACGATCTCACTTTCGCAAAACGAGAAACGCACCACTGACCGCGAGCACTCCGTCGCGCATTACGCGACGACGAGTCGAGTTCGCCCCGCGTTTTACCGTGCCGCAGGGAAGAGGCACGACGAGCAGGGGCGGGACGCGATCCAGGGGTACCCTGAGATAGAGACGTGTGTAGGAGAGCGTTTATAACAACGGCGATCGCTCACGGAGATTGCCGAGCGCCCACGAAGCGGTCACAGTCGTTGATCGACCGACGAACAATGGTTTGATCTCCCCGTTTCTCCTCTTTCTTCCTTCTTTCCGCGACACAATCGGTACACTTTTCTCTTCGCGTCGCGCTACTTTATTCTTCGCTCTCTTTCTCCGCACGAACTTGGGTATCTGTTATTATCTCGATGTACGTTGATTTCTTCTTGAAATTGTTACCACTAAAAGTTTCTTGGTGCTTTCTCTCTTATTCAATTCGTTCTTAAAAAGAAGAAGCTCTCTTTCTCCGCGTCTGTTTTTACTCTACCTTTCCCTTTCTTCCTCTCTTTCCTTTTCTGCTCCACCTCCTCTTCCTTCGGTCACGCACTACCTTTCCTCGACCGAAAGTTGAACGTTCGCCAGGAAGCGAAACGAGTATCGCCCACGCGTGAAAGAGGAGGCTCCGATATATTATATTCCCTCTGCCACGAGACACAATTCCGGTACAACTACGTTCTCGGGTGACCTCCGCGAGCGAACAATGGCGTTCGCCAACGAGGCAACGTCGACGTCGTCCCGGCCGAGTTGGCGCGGATGTCGGACGATGCGCCGATTCCCCGAATCGTCCAAAAGCGGTTTTGCCCTTCCCTTCGACGTGGAAGATAGGGCAATTGATGATCGTAACTGCATCTCTTTCTTCTCCGTTTTATTGGTTTCCTCTCTCTCTTTTGTGTCACGTAATCAAACTATCCGTCAACTATTATTCTGCTTCGGTTATATACACTCCTCGCTCTGAAGTGGACCGAACTGGTGAGACTAGGAAGCGATGGATCACTGGTACACCTCGTACAACACAGAAGCACGCACAATCTTGTTGTGCCGGTGATAAGCCGGAGATAAAGGGACAATTGGGGGGAAAAAAGGCTAATTTCGGGGAAAAATGCACATACACACTTGCACAGACACACGCACGCACGCACGCACGCACACTCGTAAACGTACAGTGTATTTGTATAGCGCGAAAACGCGCGCGCGCGCGCGAGAAAGGAGAGTACACGGGGAACGTACTCGGAACTCGGATCAGGTCACGCCGAAGGCCGCTACTCTACTGCGGCAGCGAAGCGAGCTCTCTCCCCCACCACGCCCATCCCGCGATACTCATCCCCCCCAATTCGCCCCTTACCGCCTAGGCTAC
>NW_017257391.1:219814-303956 GCF_001594055.1 Mycetomoellerius zeteki | reverse complement strand
CGGCCCCCCCCCGCCGCCGCCGCTTCGTCAAGCTCTCTCTCTCTTTGCCCTTCTCCTCTTAAACCGTCCCGAGCAATCCACTGCACCCCCTTCTCACTCTCGATGTCCTCCCGTCGCCCCGCTGAACGTTCGACTACCACAGTCTCGTCCCTAGCCGCGTATCCCTCGTGACCGAAGGCGACCGACCGGGCGGCCAACTCAAGCACGACTGCTCTCCGCTATAGCTGCCGCAAAAAAATATACTCCGCGTGCATTCACGCACATGTGCTTGCGCGCGCGCGCGCGCGCCCGCGAGCCGGAGCGTTCTTCTCTTCTCGCTCCCTTTTCCGCGACGGCGCCTCTCCCGCTTCTTTTTTTTCTTCTCTTTTTTTCCCTTTCATTTCGACGTTTCTCCTCTCCCTTCCTCGTGCTCGACCGCGAGCGACGGCCAAATGACGCGACGCGACGGATTCGTGTGTACGCGCCGTTTGGAAGTCACTGCACTGCTGGCACTCGCGACGGTCCGTCGGTCTAATTACGAAGTATACGCGTATAACACCGGATACGAGTATTAAGTTCACGTTCGTATCACACATTCGTAAAGGAACCCACGCTAATTATATGGAAAATTAAATCCTAGTGAAACGAGTTAGTTTTCACATATATTACAATGTCTACAATGTGAACAAATGATGTCAAAATACTAGTCTCAATAATGAATTGTTTTTGAGTTGTAGTATATGAGTACTAGTTTTACACCATTAATATATCATAGATAAAAAATTATTCATTATCGTGTTTATGATATTTTTTGTTCACATTGTAAGCATTATATATTTAACTTGTGGTCATTAAAAATTGTGTTTTATTAAATACCTACATTAGCTACATTTAATACATAAAAAATATTCTCGCTGCTTTCACCTATAAATCATCGTCTCTTTTTAAAAAGTGTGTCTATATATTGATTAATATATATATATATATCGATTCTTTTCTTATGATAATATGATAACCTAATTTTTTACATAATTATACAAGGTCTTTATATCCTTTCATACATGTATATAATCGGTAATACACATAATGAATCTATTATATTGAAATAGAATAAACAGATGAATGTATTAACATTATCGTTATCATTACTATTTACATTCGAAAGTATTATACGATCTTCATTTTCGTTCATATAATGTGAAGGCCATTGTTCGATGTCAATAACTAAGGACTAAGGACAGTTTTTCGAGGAATAAGCAAGTTGTGCGAGCAGTTGTATAGATACGCGATAAGTGTAAATTCAAAGGCCTTGCCTGGCGAACTAGCAATAACGTGGCTCGGATTGTCGGCTCCTGGCAGGCAGGAACTAACGCGAGTCTCGAGCGAGGAGACTTGGTCAGCCTGCGAGCTCTTATTGGCGAAGTTTGATCGAACTAAAGTTGCTTGGTCCGCATCGAAATGAAGCGCTAGTCTCTCCTGAGATTACCAATTTCCGCCACAATGTAGTTGGTATCTCGTAGACTCGTTATTTCTATGATAAATCTCGCGAAAGTTAATCCATGAAGTATCTAACTTTTAAATCTACGAAAGAAAATCGCGTTTTTCAGGCGTCGTGCTTCCCCTAAAGTTTTCCTAACGTTCAATCGACTGTTTTAATATCACCGTATTGCAGCATTACACAATCAACTTCTACATTAACCTTCCAAAGTTGAAGTGGGAAGTTATTGGACTCACTCAATTAAATTCCCTTATCAAAAATGTCAATTCAATTTTCAATTAAGCGAAGAACGTCGTATTCGATCAAAGCGGATGTCTTGGTACCTAATAAATTCTTTGTGCAGTGCCTGAAAGATTTTTGTTAGCATTAATAATATTAAATTAAAATTTAATTTAAAAAGTACTTTTTTTTAAAAAAGACTTAAACAAATAAAGTTCAACAATGAAATAAAATGAAAAGCCAATGAGCCTAATTAGGTATTTTTGCTAATGTCTGTTATATAAAATAGTATGGCAGTTACAAAAATAAACGTTTAATATTAAATTGTCAATTTAATTTGTAATATTATGACTCCAGCTTCAATTTAGAATTGTTTTAAATCTAATAAATAATCGGCGCGCAGTTTGCTTGAATTGGAAATTGTAAAATTCACACATTAATTATATTAGACATCAAGACTTGGTTTAACCAAATATAATATTCTTTATTTATATTGAAAATTTCCTGGTTGCTTTTCATTTAATATAATTCAATTTTCTTTATATTACATTTGCAAATTTAAATTCTTATTAAAATATACTTAGTATTCATTCGTTTTTATACAAATTGTGTCATTTTGTTTGAAATTAATTAGTGCCTTTTAATTACTCTCCCAGAGAAAGGTTTCTTCAATTCAAAGAAATGTTTTTTGCTATACGGTTAAAGAAAAAATTTCTTTGATTTGAACATAATTTATTTAAATCAAATAAATTTTTTTATTTGAATTAAAAAAATAATGTTTAAATCAAAGAGAGAGAAATTACATTCAAATCAAAGAAATTTTTTTCTTTAACCTTATAGCAAAAAAATATTTCTCTCTCTCTCTTTGAATTGAAAAAACCTTTCTCTGGGTGTAGCATAAATTAAATCAGTCTTATTACAGACCCAGCCAGTAACTGTGTCATTTTTGACGTCAGCTCCGAAAGGTTAAAGAAATGTTCCATTATAGAGAGAGTTACAAATATCTTGTTTACTTTTTCTGAACGACTATTTCCTAATTAAACAGAACGCTCGCGAAAACCACATTCTCCATGCGATGCTCCAAACGACGCGACGGTTGGGCGGCCGATATTTTCCCCCCGCTAATATTTGCGATGCCGATAGCGGCGGATTTAACGGCGCGACGTACAGTATTGAGTTTTGATGCGAAAATACCGGGAATTTTCAATCTGTGGAAACGCGCTACGTGGTAGAACGGACGTGACGTATCACGCTTGAGGTATCGCGAGTTTTGATTACTCGCCGTCGAAATCGTCCGAGTGCGCGCGCGTGTGTTATAGCTCCGTCTCGGATCTCGTATTTCTCACGAATGTCAACTTCTGTGTCGATGCGAAAATATTTCGTTCAGGAGAGGATATTTTTGGAGGGAGAAGAAGAGAAAGAAGTATATCGCTTCATATGATCACTGAATTACTCTTCTCGGCAGTTTAATTGTTTAATTGAGTGTCACATTGTACATTTTGCGTAAATATCTCGTATCGAAATGGCGTCGATAAAACGTGCATTTGTTACAACATACTCTACATTATACCGTAACGTTTGCATCACGACCGTTTCAAAGCGATGCGAAACCATGTGAAGCTTATTATCCGCTATCGTGTACTGTATACAATGGAACGTTTTCCTTTCCAATTTCGTCGGTGCTATTTGCCGAGAATATACAGGGTGCCCTCCTGGAACTATGGACTTTAATCTCATTTCCTCGCGAAACATTTCGTCGCACAAATGTGACGCGAGTGACCCATTAAATAACAAAATTGCTCTTGATATGATATCAAGGTGCTAATAATTTTCATAAATTGTGATTATTGGAAACTGCAATAAAACTATACTATTATCAAAACAATGGAGTTGGTAAATACTAATGTTTTTTTTTAAGAATAAAACGTATTGTATTTCTTCTTAAATATGTTTTTAATGCTTCAAATATGTTTTAAACAGTACTATAAAAAAAACATATTTAAAAAATATTAAAAACATCAATTTAGCATGTTTTAAACTGTTTAAAACATGTTTAAAACATGTTTTTTACCAACCCTCACATTTTTACAACATATTTTCAAAACAATCACATTTTCTGCTCAGCGAGTTTTATGTATAGTCCAGACACATAAAACCGTCTGATACATAAACATGTTATAGCAGAATTATCATAAGTATATAAAATATTATGTAACGTAATTAAAAATGAAACTTATTAATTGTTGGATAGTACTTTTGGTAAAACTGTATAACACCGACGACCTGAACGATTTCAAGTAACAACCTCGACATATGTTGTCAGCATTGTTACTGAGTGATCTCCAACAAGTTTTAACCGTTACTTGTTACTCGTTAAAAAGTTGTTAACAAAATTAGTTTTCTCTGCTTTAAAAGCATAAATAAATTTTATGCTTTAAAAACAACAATTTTCTTTGAAAACATTATTTTGTTATAATTTTTGTTTTTACAGCAGAAAATCCGTGATTTTGTAACGATCTCACTCGAAGCGAGGCCAACCTCCTCCTGCCTAGGGGAGTTCGACTTTTCAGATTGTTCTTTATGTAAGAGAGAGAAGGTAAAGGATAGTTCTATATTGTGTTATATATAGCAGAAAAGAGACGTTATTTTTTAAACTTTTTTGTTAATAACTTTTTTAACCAGCAACAGTTAAAACCTGTTGCATCGTGTTCGAAAATGTTTAACGTTCGGTAAACAACAAGGATAAAATAATAAAATTCGAAAGTATTCGGGTTTTCAAACACAGATTTGGAGATCACAATATATGCTCGGTCACTGAAATGGTGAGGTTGTCGGTGTTGTACAGTTTTTTTATTTCATATTGTTATCTATTTAGTTGTCATTCAGATTTTGTATTAGATAGATAGTTTTCTATAACAAAAAGCAATGTTGGAACGTATCTAGGTAAAAGTATCTAGATACAGTATCTAGATACTTTAGCTGTACCTAAGTGCATTACTTAGATCCTTATAGGCGGAGATACCTATATCCGTATCTAGTTATTTTTTGATACGGTATCTTTTAAGTTTTAGATACATAGATACAAGGTATTTATACACAAATACTGTCGCCATCATTAAGAGTGCCTTCCTACAAGCGATACAGTATAACGCAGTGATCATCTCATCCTTGTTTAATATTGACGAACAACAAGGATGTAATGGTGCACTGTGCATCATACCGTGTCATCTGTGTCACTTGTTGAAAAGCATATTAAATCAACTCAGAAATTAGCAATCTAGTACTAGTTATTTTAATGTTATCGTCTAGGTTTTGTTAAAATAAACAAACAAAATGTGATATTTAATTTACGTTGCTTATTACTTCTACTTTTCCTGTTTTCCCCCATTTTTCCTTCTTTTTTTGTTGAAAGTACCTAAAAAATATCTAAATTTTCAGATACTTTTTATTTATATCTGTATCTATACCTAGGTAATTATAAAAAAAATGTATCTATACTTATATCTAAATACTTTTCCCACACAATACCTATATCTATATCTACAATAGATACCTTTCTGACAAACGGTATCTGTTCCAATACTGACAAAAAATAACGGAAGATACAAACTATCTAGAAAAATGAGTATTTGTTCTCTTTCACTAAACTATTTAACTGCCGAAGATACAATACATTTTTGGGCCATGATAAATACTTAACAATGGAATACGTAGCGGTAAGAAGAAAAACTGTTAGCAAGAAGTTAGTTTATTATTTATTGTCTCGTAATTTATTTTTCACATTTTTAAAAGGATTTCAATAAACGCTGTCATAGTAAACAGCAGGATGTCAATGGTCGCGTTTAGCAGATGAGTCGCAGACTCGATTGTTGCGGAGTGACTCCGTAAGCGCTTTGCAACAATTGAGTCTGTTGAACGCATGCAACCATTGAAGATTGCAGGTATTGGTTACGAAGGATCAGTGTACAATAGTACGTAATAATTTAATTTAAATAAAGATTCTGAAATTCAGAAATTTTATGCCCAAAATTTTACAATAGGTAATTCAGAATTTCAGTCGGGGAGGGGGAAGTGCAAAGCTTATCTTCGCACAAAACTTATTAAAATACTTATATTAAAACCTTAAGAATATTCAGTGAATTTTCTTAAAAAGAACGCCTCAAGTTGAATTGAATTTTTCATTGTAAAAATTATTTTCATAGTTTAATTATTTCTCTTTGCCAAAATTTAAGGAGGGTAATGCCCTCTCTTGCCTGCTCTCTTGCGTGTACACCAATGGTTGATATATTTCTTTTAGTACTGACATAAAATAAGTATTACAAGAAAAAATTTAGAAATAAATAAAAAGCGAGTAATATGCGAAGTAAAATATATTTAATTTAAATATTGTGAAAGTTATATAAATTATATTGTGTTCCATTTTAAACAACTTCCATTTTAAACAATATTATCACACACACATTGCAATAAAATTCTTTTTAAAACAATAAATAAAATATAGAAACTTTAGAAGTTCTGTAGTTCATTTTTAAATGTCATGTTGGTGGTATTTGACGAAAGATCTGAGCGCCGAAGCCATGAGCACCTAATGATGTATCTCGGCAAAAATTTGGCTCGTTATTTAATGTAGCATAAATTAAAAAAAGTTGAAAAATGCTGATGAAGAGGAAGAAAACACGATTCAATTCGGAGGCGGTCGCCGCGGGGACACGCGATGAGTACTTACGTTATAATCGTGTACGCGTGTTGCATAAGGCAAAATTTTTCTCTCTTCACGGCCGGTGCTTCGTGCGCAGAGATCGTCTGCCCGGACGGATTTAATCGCAGCCCGGGGAGAAACGTGGGAGTTATGCATGGTGAATAATCGCGCGATTCAATCTGCGCCGTCGTGGCAGCAGCGAACGGCGAGTCGGAGGTATACACGGAAAGAAGAACGACGGGAAAACGTGACACTTTCCGCACGCAAGAAACGCGCCGTTTCGCAAGCATGTGGCTGGAAACAGCGATATAAATCGCGAGAGAGGTCGATGGTAGAGAGAATTTCACGTGCATTACATTGTTCATCGTGGTCGTTTTGTCTCGTCCAATTGTTCGCTGTCGATAAAGGCGTAAATAAGAACTCTCCGAAAGCATAACATCTTTCTAAAAGCCAAACTGTCAATTCTAATCTAAGTGGACACAAAAGATAAAGCATGATTGCGATTACATGCTGTTTGTTCAGATTGCGTGTCAGTTGGTGGTTTAATTTAGATATTGAACGCGTGAACTATAGATAGACGACCAACATCGTTTTTAATCCTGGTGCGCTATAGGCGTTAGAAAATAACGTCATAAAAATATTCCGTCAACGGGCATTCGAGCGCATTGATGCGCCAAATGTGCGCCAAGTTAATAACATCTTCTTCAACAAGCCATTTTTATCTTTCACGTCCACGTGTTTTTCTACCCTCTATAAAAATATCACATACAGTTCCGCGAAGGCGAAAGAGAGTTCACTTGGCACTCAATTGTGTCATTAGATAAAATATCAGATCGTATATTCCACGTCAGCGTTTCATGTCAACGTGTTATTATCAGGACAACGAAGATCGGTATCAATCATGGTTGTTTTCCGTTCGCCGATCCATGTCGAACGACTTCTTGTCTTTAAAGTGACTCGGTTCTAATCTTTTCACACGCTAGCTAAGTGAAATAGCCAATTTCGACAGTTGCTTATAGAGATAAGACGCACGTATTTTCTTATTGCCTAACTATTTACATCTCCGTATCAAGGAGGTTCTCCAGTCATTTGACATAATATAGGAACTTGACAAATTTTGAGATGACACATGAAATTTGTTACAAAAATAGAGACATTCCTGAATTTTTTCAAATTTTTTGACTATGTGGGTCAAAAGTTATTTCAATAAAAAGTAATATTTTTTAAATTTGTACTCTAATAGAAATATATGAAAATGTATTACAAAATAATGATAAAAACCTCAATTTTTTATATAAGTACTATATGAATTCAACAATATTTATACAAAGTTACATTGAGATGCAGACATTAATTGTTCAGTAAATAAACAAAATATTTATTTGTTATAAACTAATTGGTGAATCTCAATGAAACTTTGCGTAAGTCATGTTTAGTATTTAATATATTTATATAAAAAAATTTAGATTTTTATTATTTAAAAGATTTTTCTTTATAACAATAAAACTAATAAAATAAATAATCTATAAAAATGTGTTGCTCGATGAAAACAGAATGTTATGAACGCAACTTTCACATACATGTAGTTTGTTTAAAGCATAAATATTAATATATGTGTTTTATGCCCCTGCACCCTCCTTAAACAGTTCGTATTCGAGAATCAATACAATGTACTCATTCAAATATTAAGGCATTAACAAGTGACAGAATTTCATACGAAATTTCACGAGCAAAATAAATGGAGAGAATGCTCTGAATAAGCGATAATAATTTTACAGTGTGTGTGTATGTGTGCGTGTAGAGATTTTATAATCCACGAATTTTCTAATCCAACACCACAATGTACTTACGAGTTGAAAAAGAGAATCTTTGGAAAGCGAATGATCTCAAAATCCATTACACATGAAAAAATTAAATCTTCTTTTCAACGATAAACAAGATAATCAAAGCATAAATTCCTAATACAATTAGACTTAGAATACGATTATAAAGTCAGATTAATACAAAGAAGACGACTGTAGCCAAGTATGTGACGCAAATTGAAAAGAAATTAAGGCACGGTTAATAGACGACGAAATTCTATCAGCAAAATAAATGGAGACGTAATATGGATAAGCGATAATACTTTTACAATGTGGAACAAGTCAGTCAATCGACATTCGTACGTATGACAAATCGCATGCCGGAACATAACGGATGGTTAATCGTCGCGACTGCCGCGGTATGTTTTCACAGCTCGAGAGGGAAAAAAAAATCCGCTTATCTCGTTCGCGCACCGCGGATAATTTATCACTGTTTCAGCCCCACGTCGACTTCTTTCCCTCGCAAACGCAATTTGTAAATTAGACGAGCAAACATGCACGGCGCGCTAATGACGCCGCGCGGTCGTACTGACGGCGCGAATATTTCGCCGAGTTGACAACCACCTTTCGTGGAATATACCCGCCAAATCGATGCAGGACGACTCATTATTACGGGATGACTAATATCACTGCGTCGATTAGTCACACACGCGCCGCGTGCGTGTGCATGCGTGAGTGTAAAAAGAAGAAAAAAAAAGCGCGTGTCGGCGGCCGTGTACGTGCGCGAACGTCGAGCGATCGTAATTGCCTCGTTAACGGAATAAACAAGAATTTCACGGCGGCGCGTACATTTCTTGCTATACCGCGCGCGGTGCTCGATCGCGATTACGCACGTGACGTAACCGCATCTCGTCATCTTTCGAACCTCGATAACGGCTCCGTTTCTTATCCAAGGGGGAAAGAGAGAAGAAAGAATCTCAAGGAGACACGCCACACGGTCCGACAGCCATTTGACCTCTATACACTGTCGGATGCAATCAGTATCGTCTCATGTTTCTTCCATGCGCACGTGTATCATGCATGAATAAATGGAACATGATGAATTTTAAATCGAACCTATTCCTGGACCTCGCCCTTCGGCCATACTTACTATCTATGTTATCTCACATGTCCGATAAGGCCGTTATCTTGCGAATAATTTAAGTCGAGCTTGATCGATTAAAATTCTCGCTCCAAAATTGTAAACTACTGATTATATTGCACTCAGAGAAAAAAGTCGTATCAGTAACTATAAATTTGTAGTGAAATAGCGCCTCAACTATATACATATTATTAAATTCTAATAAGAATACTAGATTAAGTGAATTAAGAAAATATAGTACATTAACCATATAAATAATTTATAAGTGGTTAATATTACTATATTTTCTTAGTTCACTTAATTTACTTATTGTTCTTATTAAAGCTTTATAATACATAGTTACAAATTTGTGTATGCATTTCTTATTTATTTTTGTCTTCCAAGTTTGAAATCAACGCTGCGCCTTTTATCTTAAACTGAGTGGTTTCTTTCTTAGGAGAAACTGAACTCCGCTATGTCCCTTTGGTGACAAAGCCGCGTACTATTCGTACTGAGCGACGCTTTAAAAATTTTTGTCTAAACTAGAAAAATGTAATTGTTATATCTATTTGCATGAAGTCCAAGTAACTACTCAATGTAGTTGAGTCACTATTTCACTACCAATTGATAGTGCATACAATTTGTTACCGTGACTATATTTTTATAATATTCAGCACTACTTTAGTTTCTATTATTTTGTAAAACTAGTTACAGGTACTTCAATTGCAAAAGTTACCAAATTTATAGTTGCTGGAACTATTTTATTTTCTCTCAGTGTGCGCGTATATACTATTATTATTATATACTTATTCACAAATCAATCGATGGATTTAAAGATTCACTCACTTAGAATGTGAAGATGTTGACTGAATTAGAATTCAGAGAAAGTGGACGGAAAGAACGATTTTGCTCAAGTATCTAAAAATTTTATAGCTACACTGTAAAAAATAAAATGTTAATTTTAACTTAAAGACGTATAGTGGACTTTCTGAGACATACAAAAATGTTAAAATTAACAAAAACCAGTAATTTAACTATCGTTTTTTTTATTGAGTAAATATTTATTTACTGTAAATAAATGTTTACTTAGTCTTATTCAAAGAAACATCTATTAAGATTTAGTAAATTTTTTTCAGTATAGATAGATCTTAAAATAATTTTGGTGGACCATCAAAATAATTTTGTAAGAATCCTAAGCATAATGAGCAATGCTGCAAATAGTTTTGACGTATCATGATAATAGTTCTAATAAATTGAACATCTTATATAATAATTTTGATAGTCCAACAAAATAATTTTTAGATCGGTATCTGTAAGGTAAAGTTCTAGATACTTCAGCAAAATCATTC
Organism: Mycetomoellerius zeteki; assembly: GCF_001594055.1. Lineage (NCBI taxonomy): Eukaryota > Metazoa > Arthropoda > Insecta > Hymenoptera > Formicidae > Mycetomoellerius > Mycetomoellerius zeteki. Next base: position 293,290 of record NW_017257391.1, on the reverse strand, counting down.
TTTCCGTGTGCAATTATATATTGCGTCATTCTTCATATAATTACGCATAAATTATAAGACATTTATCTACTTCGTGAAATGATTGTTAAGAGACATTGCTCCGGATTATATAAATTGCGGTATGATAGACGGTCCGATAGATTAGTTTTTATTCGTCGTGACCCGAAGATAAACCGATAGAGAATTCAGCGGTCATTAACGACCCCGTTTATGACTGATAAGCGGGTATCGATGAGAATATGCTTCGCCAATCGATGATGTCACGGCGCAATTTCGGCAGACATCACGGCGCGCCATATGGAGATGTGGGTCATCACCGATGACACGTCGATCGAAAGCGCGGTCGTGCATACCGGGAATGACATATTCGCATGGGTCTTTAGAAAGCGAACGTCATCATGCGTTCACATGCGTCACCTGCGACAATCGAGGAAAGCGTCTTGCATGAAATTTCCTTTCGTTTAGGTTCCTTACAGAAATATTATGTTGGCTAAGTTAATATTAAAATTAATTACTTATTTCAAGCATTAAACGCACTGCTGTTCAGTACTTTTAGTATCCCAACTAAGTTACTAATTACTGTCTTTCGATAATAAATTGACCGGTATTAGATATCTATAAGGGATTTAAAGAAAGGCGATTTATTTAATGGACATTTCAAATATTAATGATCTGTATAAGTCCTCCCAGCACGCTCATAATTTATAACACTTGGATGAGCTGCAGTTATATAATTTATGGTTTTATTTAATTTTAGATAACTATAAAAGAAAAATACGAAAAACAAGCTAATATTAAAATTTTAAAATGTTAAAATGTATGGTCAATTTCCGCTTAGTAAGGTTTAATAATAAACAAACTGTTCATCGCAGCTTTGTAATATTTTATTTTAATATCTCAATAGTTAGAATTTAATTTCGGTTAGAATTTAATTTTTGTGCGCAAAAATAAAATTCATTTTTAAAACGAGCTCAAAGATAACTGTTCCGTTATTTATTTTCACCTTTGAAATTTAATTTTCCTCTTGTCACTTAAATTCCCAATTTAAATAAATTTATTCTCGTAGTTAAACACGCGAAGCTTTTATTCAACGAAGGCCAGATCTATATTCGAGGAATTTGTATGACCAAGAGAAAATAACACGATAGCTTTTGGAGTATCCCATACACGTGTTCGAGTCGGCATTTTGTAATGAGCGAGAGCCCGGAGCCTGCTGCTTTATGTAACTCGACCGAAGAGGGATATTAATGCCGGTTTCGAGTGTCCGCTGTCTCCCGCATTCCCGGCAGCTGCCTAGCTGGTGCTGCATTTCGCGCCTGTATGCGTAAGCACGCACAGGCGCGCACATACATGTACCCGCGCTCTCGCACGTGCAGTTGCAGTATTACGCCGGTATTCAAGGACAGGATATCCGCACGAGCGAATCGGTTTGTAAAGCCGATAATTTTCCCCAAGTACAGATCGAATCTTGAAACACGAATTGCCTCGAGAGTTATACGGTTGTTTCGTTTCGAGAAAGCAACTTACGTGACGGCTGTACTTACGGATCGAGAAAAATGCCGATACACATTAGTCTGCGACATCAAATAAACCGCATTGCATTTTATTTGAAATATACTATTTTAATTTATGACAGCCCCCAAGTTTTAGAGGAACGGATAATTATGGAGTAGAACGCCATTATCTGCGAAGTGCTAACGTGATGTTCTCGAAGTGAATCTTTTGCACACAATTAGATTTTCGTACACTGAGAAAAATGTTTGATTGAAAATGGACGAATCAGAAAGTTCTGATTACATCAAATAAAATTCCAGTTATTTTAATTAGAATTCTAGTAGATTTAATTTAGACTAAAAAATTCTGATTCATAGGTTTTCAATCAAAATTCTAATTAATTCAATCAGACATTTTTTTCAGGATATATTTGTAAAACATATAAAACATAAAGCGTAAAAATCGATTTTATATTGTAACCTTCGTGCGGAATAAGCGGTTTCTGTTCCTGTGTATTTAAATTTCGATTTTGCATTAATCTTCGTAATCGGTATAAAAGCACCCAGATACAATATCGTCGCGCGCGTCCACCTATAAAAGTATGAAACACACGCGATCGCTTATCGACCAGGCTATGCAATAACCGTCACTTTTTACGGGGGTGTACAGTGCGCGCGACCTTGTCGTTCTTGTCAGTCGTGTCACATGCAGCCAAAGCGCGATAATTCTCTTTTTAAACGAGGATCGATAACCTGTCCACCCGTACGTTTGTTCGCGCCTTGAGGGCAGCTTCTTTTTCCGAGAAAAACGCAACTCGTTATTTGCCGGCTGTCTGTCGTGACATAATCGTCGAATCGTGTGCGATTGACAATGTTTATCGAGGGCGAAAAAAAATATAAAATTCCATATTTCCCCTGCCTAGGGGCTTCCGACTATAAAACGATGATGACTAAACTTTGTCTAGTCTCACTACCTCGAAATTATCGTGTAAAAAATTTATGCAGAGATATAAACATGCTGAATGAACATCTTGATAAAATAATAATAAAATTGAAAACCAAGCAAAAATATCATTATATCATAATTATTCCTCGTCTATTAAATTCCTATACATACGTACATTGAAAAAAATTTACTAAATCTTAATAATATTCCTTTGAATAATACTAATAAATTTACTTGCAGTAAACAAATATTTATTCAATATAAAAATGTGATAGTTAAATCAAAAACATTTGTGTAAACATTTATTTGATACCGAATAATTTTTATGCAGTAAAATTGCTCTAGTTCTTTATAAAAAATAAAAAAAGCTTCTTTGAGAAATAATCGGTCTTGAATTTTCAGCTTTATTTACTATTATATTAGGTATAGTTCTTCAAAAACAAAATCTTTGAACACACTATGTTTTTATTGTCGAAGATAAAAGAGGTATAGTATTGTATAGCCAAGAAATATATTACCTATTGCCATCTAAAACCACTTACTGAGCAACCTACTGTGAAATCCTAAAAAAGATAACATCCTGGTGCATCCTGTGCACCCAACGTTGAAACCCAAAGCCAAAACGAAATTCTATCGGGCCAGTCGACTCTCCTCCGGATATGGAGCAAACGTTTCACGACACGTAAAATAAAATCTCAGTCAACTGTGTGAGCAGGAGAAAGAGGGAAAGAAGACTTGCGCACAAAAGTTAGCAATTTTGCGGGGGATGAGACGCGTCGCGTGGCGAGGGAGAGAAAGAATGGGCGGGGTGCAGATACCAGGAGGATGGGGGCGAAAGAATGGAAAGGGGTGCGGGGGCGCCGGGCAGTAAATTGGAATCACGTCGGTCCCCGTCGGGGTAAACAACGAACGGCCTTGATCGAGGCTACGCGCATTATAGTCGCGCACACGATGAAGCGGGTCGCGTGCGCACACACGTGTCGCGGCGCGGCGGCGCGGGCGACCGCGCGTGGGGGGGGGAATATACACATTCCTATCCCTTTGGCGAAAGCGGAAACGAGAGGAAGGCGCATACCGGGCGAATACGGACACTCGTGATGGCTTCCTTCCAGCACTCTATATATTCGACACACGCATCTATGTGCGCGTGTGTATGTATTATACATTGTTCAAACGAGGCTATATAATACCACATGCGGGTATATGTAATAACTGTAATTACGTAAGCCTTTAATGACCTTATGCAGCACGTAGCTCGGTAATACTTTCTTGCGGATGATCACCGTATATAGCGAGCATTACGACCGAGACGAGTGTAGGTACGTACACTCCTGTGCCCGTACACTGTGTATACTTTCGTTTCGTAAAGACTTCCGTGTCGCGGTAAACTAAACGGGGATTATCGGGACGGGCCTGTAATTCCAGGCTTGGCCGGTTTCGGTTTTCGATGCTGCGGCTAACGGGAGAACGAGTATCCATCAGCAATCATCGCGGTTTCATTTTCATGAGTAAATACACAGGGACCATTTTCGCGTGTCTGTAGCGTTAAAACTTGATAAACAAATACACATGGATATAATATTCACGCATGTATATATGCAACTCGAACTGTAAACTTAACAAATTAATACTGATAGTAGTATAAATATTATTTTGCGTTTGTTTGAATAAAACTTGCGATCCTGAAAAATTCTGGAGTCAGGATGTTATCTTCGTATAATCGACAGTTTATTTTTGCATGAAAAATTAGTCTCGACTTTGCTGTAGACAAGTCGACATATTACGTCATATCATGTCTGATATAGAATTTTATAGTGTCTGCATGTTACGAAATACGATCTTCATAACTTTGATTCGTACAAAAAAAATAGGAATCTTATGACACGTCAAAAAGATTGAATAGCAAATTAACAAATAAAATGCACAAAGAATAAAAAGAATAAATTATAAAACAAAAGATATAAATGTAAGAAAATATATAAACTTTTTCACTTACAGGATTTTCAATCCTTTACAATTGTGTGCTTGACCTAATTCAATTTCTAACAATATAATAATTAGTTTTCAGCGGTCATTTGTGATGTTTTATATAAATTTGAGAAATGAAATTTCTCATAATATCGTGATTTCAAATATGCATAAAAAATAAACTATTATATTATTATTATTATCAACATTGTCATAAAATTGCGATAACTTCTTGACACAAGTTTGCGTAAATAATAACACGAAACTTGTGCAAGCTTCGCAGATTTCAATTATTAATGTTCTTCGACCGTGCTCAGCCGAACGTCAATCGAGAAGATGAACGATTTCCTTCACATATCTGGACGAGGCTGATATACACAACCATATACAGCTACATAGACGTATAAAGGAGAAAGGTTTCGACGAAGCAAAACAGGGCGATTGCAGGCAGGCAAGATAGGCAAGCCGGCAGGCAAGACGGCACAAGCAGGCAAGACGGCACAAGCAGGCAGGCACAAACCAGGCAGGCACAAGCCAGGCAGCTTCCTCTTAAGCGAAGCTGACTGGTTCTCTGAAGTTAGCTCGACAAAACTGGTGCATTGTGTTGGTGAGGTCATGGCACCGAGAGAACCCGGGCAACAATACACGCTCGCTACCACTACCGCTGCTGCAGTTGTCTCGCAACTTTCGTGGAACTTCCACCTCGTTGGATCGACCTTCAAGGTCGTGCTCGAGAGAAGCTCCCGCGACTTCTTGAATTTCCACGAAACCCTCCCGAAACGCTCGGTATCGCGAAGAAATTATGAGCAATTGACGAAACGAGTTAACAAGCTCGTAATTAGACGGAGCTTAATGAATGTCGAGGACGTGTTCGTCGCACTTTCTTGATCTTCTCATCTTTAATCCCCCGACTTTCATAATATAAAAGTCTCAAGCGATTAAGAGCGAGGGTTGCCTTTCAAGTATTTAAGCTGTGAGATTATATCTACTACGAGAATTTTGCTTGTTTAATTTTGCTCCATTTTATACCGAGGAGCTGCCTCTGTAAAACTTTCAAATAAGTTTCTTTTATGAAATTTTTGAAGTAATGAACACACTGTTCCTTTATAAAAAAAACTGTAGTAAGAAACTCCAATATATTATTTTTAATAGAAATTTTAATTTATAATATGTCTCATAAATAATAATCTTTTTTTCTTTGTAAATGTTCTAAAAAAGAAGTAATGAGAATTTCTGTAAAATGAAATGATATTTCTCGACTCTTTTAAAAGGGAAATTTTATAGGTACAAATGTATTTTTATGTGCAGGAACTGAATATTAATTGTATAGATTAAGAAAATATTATTACTTATTATTTGTTGATAACGAGAAAAGCATGTTCTGATGTTCAATTACCACGATATCGATCGCCGTCAAATGCCAGTTTCTGACCGCTTATCTTTTCAAGGTCGCGTTTAAGTTAACTCCTTGCATTTCTCACGAAGTGAGTCCGGCGGAAGAGGAGAAAATCGAAACTCCATTTCGCGAAACTTCTTCGCGTTAAACGATTCCGCGAAGTTTCGCGTGGAGAACTTGGGAAAAACTTGGCCGATAGCAAATAGCTACGGTATCAAACTGCAAGGAATCGAAATAACTCGCGCGTGCATAAGTAATTGTAGGCACTCTGAGTTTGAGAATGCATGCACGTTGCACATCCACAAACATGCCGGAAGGCTTACGTGTATCGATTGTGCTCAGCCTATGCCATTGTGCTCGACGAAGTATATAATGAAGGCGCGCATTACCGTCTATCAAAAAGCACTATTCGCAACCGGACACGTCATGGCCGCCTAACTTTGTTTATGAAGCTTTCTGTGAGGATATATATATATACATATATGTAAAAGCATGACACGAAAGAGACACATTCCACTTCTATCAGACACGTAATCTTTCAACGCAGGGCCGGAAGTCAGGACCTTGTTATCTGAAAGCGTCGTTGCTTGCCCTGAATGTGAAATGGTGTGATAACAGCTGCTTTTCAAGTAATGATAAGACCTGTCTCTTTGAAGTTTCTATAATTAACTCATCAACTGACAAAATATTACTTTTTATATAATTTCAATTACGAAAAATGATTAGTGATTAATACAAAATTAAAAAGTCTAAATGAGGACCATGGCGGCTATAATAGTGGATTAATATATTTATTGAACATTCATAAGAGATCTTTGGATATCTTTTTAACAGGATAATAAATTGTGAATTCAGTTATAAGACATAACGTGATTCAAATATGAATATTATAGAAGATACTATATATGAAATGTATGAAATAAATTACAAATTTGTTAATTAAACTTTGAAGCAGTATATGTGATATATTTTTATATATGATGTAGAATATATATCTTTATCTTTTTCCTTCTCCAATTATCACTACCCGCACTGGATTTTAACAATCTGAAATTAATGCAACCGCAATATTGCCTCTTGCCGTAATTGCGCTTCTTACATTTTCAACGAGAGATTCATATCAGCACATCTCCAGAGAAGTTTCGACAGAAAGAGGGAGAGATACGAGACCAGCTGTCGGGTCTGCGAAAGTATCTTCAGGACGTAATTATCGAGTCTTTCCCGCGACACTGCGGAGCAGATGTGCGCGGCGGGTCGTTATTTCCAACACGGCCGGTTGCAACGTGACCTCGTGCGTGTACAACGCGGAATATGGCGTTGAGCGCGTTGCAAATCGCTTCGTGGTACTGTACGCTTTGCGCGAGTGAAGAAACGAACAAATGAATGAGAATCGAGTCAGTCCCGCGATAGCAGTTTGCATGCACGCAATGCAACGCATCGCGATAGACACGCGACAGATATCAGTAACTGAGAACAAATAGGAAGAGAGTCGCTTCGGAAAAAAAATTTCTTCTCTTTCTTTTTGAGTTCTCGATCAGCAGGCTTCTCTTAAAAATGAAAATCAAGTAATGATCAATCAAGTGATGTCTCCTCCGAGCCAAAAGTCGTTTCGTTATCGCTACTAAGATAATTCTGCGTTTTAACATTTATTGACGTTATCGTTGAAATATCAATAGTATCTATTAAAATAAATAAAGATAATACAGGATATAATCAATAATATCATTAAAAAATGGTAAAACAGATTTTTAAATAGGGATTGTTTTGTAAAACGGAATTCTTCAGAATTTTGCATTCTTATAAACGAAATGTTACTGCTCTGACTGAAATTATATTATAGATTGTAACATCCCATAATAGATACAAAAATGAAAGTGATTCAATGAATGAATAATATAATGACCTTAAAATCATGTTCTTTTAAAACGATCCTGAACTGTGAAGCGACTACAAGATTCGGAATTACCGTAATTTTTTTCGTATAGAACCAAATGCCCTTTTCTATTTCTTCTATTCTATTCAGTATTCCAGAATAGTATTAGCCGACTGTTAACGATCTTAGTGCACACGACACGGTATTCATGGTGTGCGCATCTTTTCTTTTCTCCTAAAAATTAAATTAAATTAAATTAAATTAAATTAAAATTAAATAATGGTCTCTACTTTTTTTCTGTTTTAAAACACAAGCTCACAAATACTCTTAAAAAATGTTAAAATATATGTAAGACTAACGTAATAATTTTTATTTATAATTCTGTTTATAAAAGTAATAAAAATTAACCTTGCTGATCTGTTCAAATTTATCATACAATCATACCATTTGAGCTAATAGGAAAAAAGTTCTAAAAAATGTAAAAAAATTTCACAGAAAAAACATCTCGCATTAAACGAACGAAGTCATCAAATGTCAGAAAAGAGTTTTTTCAAATAAAACATTAGTAAAATAATAAATAACACATTTTGAGTCAAATAGACTCAAACAGATATCAGCAGGATTAATCCAGATACGATCGATTCACCATATGTAGTAAAAATCAGAAAATCGTTAGTAAGTACCACATCGATCGTGTACTAATAGTTAATGAATTAATAATATTTTATTGAAGATGGCGCGGCGATGCCAAAATAGGTAGAAACAGCGAATGTCGTCAAATGAATATCAATGAATGTTTGTTTGCTCCAAGAATAATTCTGGAGAGTAAAACTTCAGAAAAATCGAGAGCAGTTACGCCACTTCAAAGAGGAAAAAATAAAGGTGTAAAGTTACACTTACAAAGTAACTCACGAAGTTTTAAATACACGATAAACGCCAGCGTGTCTGTAGCGTGTATTATCATGCAGCATAACGCGCATTTACGCTACGTCTTACGTGCACATAAGACGTATGACCGCGCTTGGGAAAAGTTGTAACGTGGTTTTGAAGGCAGCTTCATCGCGGGCAAAACTTTCCACCGTTAAGTATCGCGTCTTTTGTTGCACCGGGTGCCCATCATCGCGAAACGGCAAACGAGAAAGAGGAAAGAAAAGAAAAGAGAGAGAGAGAGAGAAGAAAGAGGAGGCGTAAGAAGAAGCGCCCGGCGTCGTCCCGCAAGTTCTCAGACGCATACACGCACGCACAAGCTTCCTGCATTGTTGCTTGGCATGGATCGCTGGCGTGCGAGCCCCCCTTATTATTACCATTCGTTGCCGCGTACGTGTTTCCTGCTACGCAGCTCTAACACGAGTCCGTCTTTCCCCATCTGCCCTCCCCCGTCGCTAAGCATACTTGCTATCAACTGTCCTTTACAGGGTAAAGGTCTCCTCTCTACTTCATCTCGTTCCTTCCGCCAACGCGTCCCCTCGTTCTGTAATCACGCGTCTTTCTACGCCGCCCTGATAAAAATGCGTATCAATGTGTAACAAGAGAGACGACCCACATAATTCCCCCGGACGAGAAGTAAAGAGAGATACAGCAGAAAATACCTAGCTCTAATAACGGTTCCAGAAGAATTTAAAAGGGATACTTATCTGAGAATATCTTAACTTGTTTTCTCAGACTCTTCGTGTAAAGTTTTATGGATAATAAATTAAGATTTGTTGCGTATGTGTAAATATTATTTAGCTTAATTACACGCAATTCTATAATATTATCGTCTTAAAGATTAAAAATTAGATAGAGCGGGACTATTGCATCATCAATTTCAACTTTAAAGTAATATAAAAATTTACGATGGCAAATATATCTTTTTGACGTGCTACATTATATAATCAAGATTGCTCCTTAAGAGCACAAGCACAATCTTTAAAATACTTAAAATATATATGCTGTTCAGAAACATAAATATTACCGTGAGAAATGGACGAAAAAGCCCCGCTCTACTCTAAATCAACTTCAGTAGAAATTCGTCAAGGGCGATACCGTGTTGAAATATGATGCCTTCGTTTTCGTTGAGGCAATTTTTCTAAAATGTCACATACGTACGCAAGTTGGTTTCGGAGTAATCGCGCATAAATTCGCGTCGCCGTGCCGTAACATCGAGCATCTTTCCGGAAAGCTCTTCCGTGAATTTATCTGCATTACGCACGCTTGCGTTCGCGACGGATTGACGTAAACGACTTCTCCCGGCGTAACGAATTGCTCCAACTTCCCACCGTTGCTCTCCGCCACACGTCTTATACGAGTACTTGCCCGACGAGCGGTTCCGATCGGCGAGCAGCGACTGCCGCGCTCTCGTTATTCCGTTCCCTGATTACATAAGAGCCAGACAGACAATGAGTGACGGAACAAAGGAATTCCTTAGCGCGGATACGACATTGAACGGGTTGCAGCTCACGAGGAAGAGAGCGGAAACGACGTTCCCTGCGACATTAACGCGTCGCAGACGCGCAAACCGGTTCGGCCGTCTCAGACTGAAAGAGGTGCGAAATTTGGTATGTGTTTGGAGAAACTGATTGAGAATGTCAATATAAAGAATGTTCCACTACATTTTTATGAATTTTTTCAAATTAAATAAATTATCGATATTTCTTTAACAAAATAGTCAATATATTTTCTAAAAATCGAATAAAAGAATACTTTATTCTTTACAGAAATTTAAACAACTTTTTTTATTTATTAAGATATTAATTTGGCGATAAATAACAAAACAATTAATGTCGAAAATAGATGTCGAACATAATGCAATTTTAGTCATTTCAAGAAAGCTGTCATTAAAATTTCATACAGCGGCAATGAGAAATTATTATCCACATTCCTTATTCAGAGAAAAAAAAATAGAATTGCGGTTAGGATGTACACTGTGGATATTATTCGTTGTGATGTCTTTGTGCTACCATGCACGTTCAGAGGAAGAATGATAGTTAGAAGCGTAGCAGAAATTGCGATCTAACCGCGGAACGATTCGCCTAATGCAATTCCTCGAATTATGAGACTTGGGCGCACGACGCGAATAATTAGCGGTGAATAATGGCGAACGTTACAATTACACGAGTCGACTGACTCGCCTACACACGCTCGTTCCACTCACATGGCGAGGCGGGCGTTCTCGGCGAATGTAACGTTTAATAAAACATCCGTAACAGAGGAAAACAAAGAGAGAAAGAGAGAGAGAGAGAGAGAGAGAGAGAGAGAGAGAGAGACATGCCTCCCGGCGATGGCGCCACGAAGAACAATTACGCCACACTTTTTCCGTCCGGGCCGCCGGGGGGAAAAGTAGCCTTTAATTATCGGCACACACTTGCCATAACGGTCTCCGGCTAAACCGCGCCACTAAACTTTCTCACGGTGGTCGATGCGTCGGAGTCCGTGAAATGGAAACACACTTCCACTGGGAGGAGGAGGTCTCTAGTCGGATAGAATACGGCGCGAGATTTAGGTCAGGTTGCTTACGAGCGAATAAGACAAGTCAACTCACTCGAACGCAATCGTGAGCGCGACATATTCGCCGACAGGTGCGTTGAGATTGAATAGCCATGTGTAAAAATTTCGCCGGTTGCTCGCTCGTGCAATCGTACGCGTTCATCAGTTACAAACGGCGTAATGCTACGTGATCGGACTCTATTCTTTCTCGTATCACAGGGTCATTGAAACTCCGGCATAAGTAACATAGCGGGTAGAAGTAACGAAACGACGCGGAAAAATGTATACGAAAAGAGTGGCGAAAGGACACAAAAGAGGAGTCAGCATTTGCAGAGCGAGTCGAGCAAAACGAAACGTTAGAAGACCTCCTTTGGATTTCTAACATGAAAAAATTCAGACTGTTCTAAACTTTCAGGACGCTAACAATTAACAATAATCTTAAAATTTCCGTCTTATTTTGTTTATTATAAAATTTCAAGTTAAAGATTCAATTCAAGGTGATATATTATTTATTACTTAATATCTAAATTACTGCTGTATACCTTATAAGTAGACGTTTAACAAAAAGCAACTGCCACGCTTATCTTCTATCTAAAGCCGCGTATCGATGATATTTTACAGACTCTATCCGCAGATAAGCAGTACAGATAAATTCGTATTTAAAGCGGCAGTGGTTAGGCGAATGGCAAGTGTCTACCGATGTAGCAGGGATAATCGCGCGAAGCAGGAAGAGAGGCGAGGCGAGATATGGTACGATCGAAAAGGAAGAGAAGTCAGTAGAAGATTGGCCGGTCGGTTGGTTGAGCGGGAAGGGAAGAAAGGAGGAAAGAGGCAAAAAAAAGAAGGAGGTAAGGAAAGAAATGGCTCGTTAAGGCATGACCTTTAGCGGCGGGAACGTGGGAGGTTGTAATACACTTAGTGCACGATTTCTCGTTTATCGTCGTCGGGGCCGGAGTACCGTCGCGGAGGTTTTGTTGCGAGATGAATGCAGGTCGTAGCAGACTGAGGGAGGGGAGGAAGTCGCAGTTGGGGGTGACGGAGAGGAGGAGGGAGGCGTCGAGGGGGGTGATCAGAGGGGGATACCGGCGTCGAGGGGTCGGAGGGAACGGAGGCGGGCGGGGTCGAAACCAGACGAGCAGACACAGAGTGGAAAGAGTCGACGGAGAGGGGTCGACTTCTGTGCGCGCAAACGATCCCTGTGCGTTCGTGTGCGGGTTCACACGGAGCGGGGAGAAGCGCGGAAAGGACGAGATAAAGGGGGTACCATAGGATAGAAAGAGAGACTCCGGGCGAGTTAGAGAGAAAGGAGGAACTGAAAGATGAGACGGAGAAAGATGGCGTGTAGTGGATAGAACGATACAGAGCAAATGAAAGAGAGAGGGAGAGAGAGAGAGAGAGACAAGGAAAGGTCAAAGGCCTCTATGCAGCACCAATGTGCCACGAGTAACCACCGACTGAGCCGTTTTCCACCACCAGTACCAGACCTACTACCACTGTTACCCGGCACCGTTCCACTACCGATTCTTCACCCTCCCCCCTATCCTCTCGCTGGCTCTCGTTCAATGATAATGTATTCCACTGACACACACGAACATCACGCAACGTGCGCACCCGAGCAGAGTGAGCTAGGGAAGCGGCGAGCGGAGGGCAGGCAGAAGTGAGGAAAGGGAGAAGAGAGAAGGCGAGCGAGGGGGTTGTCCACCTCTTCGGCTCTAGACGGACACGCATGCGTGTTTGCACGCACAGCGGCGCATTTGAGCGTTTCTCCCGGGATATGCACGCACGTCGCGCGTGTGTGCGTGCGTGCATTCGGAGGAGCTCGTATGGCATCCAGTAATGGAAAGATGGTAGACGCGAGAGGGGATGAAGGAGGGACCGCCGGTGGGCATGAGACAAAAGGGAGGAGCGGAGAATAATGCGTGTCTCGACCTAGCGAGCAAGAATGAAGGCAAGAGTGTTTTCTGGAGAAGGTCAACGTATCGGGCACGAAGGAGACGCGCATGCCGACGAATAATGGCGGCCGAAGGTCGGTGACGCCGATGGTTGTTACCGGCTTCTCTCTCCCTCCCCCCCCCCTCTCTCTCTCTCTCTCTCTTCCGTTCATCAGTGACGAGAGAATGCGTAACCGGAGCGACAGCTGCTAATGTGGAAATGAAATGCGAGTCACGATATCGGAATCAGAACAATCAGAGGGATATTAAAGAATGAATCAGATTGAATATTAAAATGTCTTCCTTTTACGTCCACTCGTGGACATAAAAGGATGAAATAAAAATATTCTGAGAAGATGAATATATCGTTGGGAAAGAGACTGATTGATGTACCTGAAAATGGAAAAAGAACGATCAAATGATACTCGCACGTGGATCCAAGTAGAATCCGATTTTAATTAAATTGAAGAAAAAGATGATTCAATTTAAATCGGAAATAATTCCTCTATAAAATCGTCCTTTTTCTCGCCCAACAAAGCGATTGTCAAAATGTCTGAAACTCATCGTAACGATCTCTATGTATATATAATTGTAAATAATTGTGAACAAGGATAATATTGCTCTTCAAAGGTGAACGTTTGACATTTCGTTTCACCATTCGTGAATTAGTGGATTCACGGCGGAATTCCTTTCCGACCTGTGACTGTCGTGCTGAATAATTCGCGAAATAGTGTTTAGACGTTGCTAGTCAACAACAGCGACAGCGAGGCTCGTCGGGCTCGAAGTGCGCAAACGTAATTACAGCCGTTAGATACATCGCTCCGTACGCGGCGCTTAATGATGAATGTAGATCGGGTTTGTTCAACGCGCTCTGCAATGCTGGTTGCGAGTGCGGCGAGACCGCACAGTCGCAGCCTATTGTTTCAATCACCGTGTTCTATCGGAACTCGATATTGGTTGACAGTTCTATGCACGTCGATTCAGAGATCAGTACTGTCGTGAGGAAATATCTTTGCGGAATGGTTCTAAACATTCAACATCCAATTAGATTTACCGCGGTAAGCAAATTAAATTTTCTTATAGAATTAATAATTCCCTAATGTATATACAATTTACAAAGATGTTAAAGAGAAGGACATACTTTCGTTTGAATATTCTCTGATATTCTTGAAATAACTTCGTGTTTACGAAAACATTAAATATGTAAAAAATGTGAAAACATGTTCCATTGATATTATCTAGCAGTGGTTCAAGGTTAACTTCTTTTCTCCGGCTCTCCTCTAGCGAAGATGCCAGCGAAGCGATGAAAGTCGCGCTTCCCCAAACATTGTGGAGATACGGAGCCGCGTTATTACGAGACATAAACGCGTAGAAATAACAGTTTCTTCGGACTACGGCTGACCTTCAAACCTAAAACTAGCCTCGTGCTTTCGAGACCATCTGGCTGGTAATAAACAATTCCGCGAGGAACCTTGAACGACGGCAGGGGCGTTGACCCGAACATCGCGCGCGGCGATGACACGCAGGTGGATTCGATGAAGCTCGCGCGGAATTGTTTTGTGGTATCGCTCTCTCGCTTCCTCTTTCTCTCTTTCTTCCTCCTTCTCTGCGCGCGTTAAACGCGCTCCGTTGAATTACCGAGCGACCCACCAACACGATTCACGGCACGTACACCTCTGTTCCGACTCGGTGTTTACGTACGACATTTCAACGGATCGCTCCGCCTGTTGTACAGTATGTCCCGAAGCGATCATCTACGTTTTCGCGTGTCGCGTGAAAGCGAGCTAAAAGGAACATCTGTTTTTAGCAACGCTATTAAATCGACAACAATGTTCCGTCTATAATCTGTTGTGGTAGCCTCTCTCCTACAGTTCTTCGTGATATAGATTACGATCATTCGACGCAGGATCCAGTTCCCCGTAGTAGTCCTTTCTCTCGACACTCCATCGCGATGCGCCTCGCAATGGCGTCTCATTATATACCGTTAGGATAACAGCGGCGACCCAGATCCTACTGGAGGAGGAGCAGCCTCTTCAATGAGGATTTTCCTACCAAAGGCAACGAAGAATGTAACGTCCGTCGGTGAAAGCATAATGGATCAATGGATCGGAACAATTCGGCGATCCCGCTGAGATGCGAGTTTATACACACACATACATACATATACATGAACCAATAATATAAATACGACGTGAGCTGACAATCGTCCAAGAATTTGACGATTGTCAAATTCTAAGCTTGTATTTTCTAAGGATCAGTATTTCAAATCCGTAATGGTGTCTGTGTGTGTATGTGTGCGTGCGTACTGGTGTGGAGGTTCGTAGGAATTCGGAAAATTTGAAGTAATTTCATACTTTTTCAGAAAATTATTCAAATCGCTATAACAGCTGGAGTTTTCAAGGAAACGTAAAAATTTAAATGTCCACAAACATATACATGACATCTTTATACACAATCGTATGTATATCCTGCTCTAGAAAATAGAAACTATAAGATAAATAGAGCTCAAGAATTTAGAAACGTTCGAGAAAAAAATAAAAAAAGGAAAAAATCTTATTCTCCGTCCTTATTTCTGTTGAATGATCGAATGAACGAAGGTTATATTTTCTTTTTCATTGCTCATCTTGACTTCTTTCCACCTGCGCTTTTCGCAACGTAGCACTGTGCTGAGGAAACCGTGAGAAATGGTTATTTATAACCATCCCTCCCGCTGTTTCAGTCGATCGTTCCCCGGCCGATTTTACGGCAGGTACACACGCTCGACTCACCTTTTTTTTCAAGACGTATAGCCGGTTCTCTGACCGGCGCGTGATGGTGAAACTCTCGAACGTCTCGGCGTTCGCTGCGCGGAAACCTGCAAGTCGAACCGGGTTCGATAAGCCTCGATGAAACTGGTTCGATAAGTGAAAAACGATCATGGCTCTCTGTCGGAGATCTCGATGAAACGAAGTTAAACGAAGCCTAACTGACGTTTTCGTCGTGGACGGATGTATACTGGAGATTCAGCTATATATTCCTGTTTCTGTATATCTACGTTTTCCGTAAATGTCACATAAATTTTCAATTAATTATGTAAATGTAAATTCATTGCTACAACTATTTATGTTACTATCGCTCTTTCACAGCTATTCTATATCGTTACGTCTGATTTTTCTGCATACATAATGGTTCTATTGCTCAAACTTATAAATAAGTTATGTTCATACAGCAGAATTTCGCAAAATTCACTCATTGATATATACGTCGTATTCTTTATATATAATTTTAGTTTCTATGTAAGTGATATTATTACCTAACAAAATTATTATTATTGAATTAATTTATTCACAAATTTTAAAATTATTAAAAATGAGAGATGAATATCGTGTAATAATAGAGAAATTTAGTTAATATGACTTATATAATATTAAATAAGAATCTAAATCTGTGTGTGTGTGTGTGTGTGTGTGTGTGTGTTGCATAAGAGATGTAAAATTTCATTGATTCAATAAAATCTCAAATGACTTAATTTAATCTGTTAAGATTCAATCGCATGATTATTTACATAATCTTCATGTCTTCTTAATGCGTATTTATTTTTAGTCACTAATCAATATTTATCCTGCTGTGCGATCGATTTATATTAGATTAATGAAGCTATCGCAAGTCAATAACGATGATAAAAATATCATCACATGCAACGTGTAAGATTGTTTTCGCCGAAGTTTATCAAAGGTGATCAGAAGATATCCCTTAAGAGATATCAATTTCAGCACTGTATTTAATATCGATAACGGCCGTCTATATTTAGGTGTTCATTAACGATCGACTTTTTCAGTGGCTGCGACATATAACAACCATTTTGCCTCGTCAAATGAATCGAGGGCGACTCTTCTGAAAGTCTGACATCGGGTTATCGGCTTTGCTATTTGTAGACACTTACGCATCTCGCTATCGGGCATCGATAAGCATGCATATGCGATGTTACGTTATGCATGCCTTCGTATCAGGCGTACGTACTCGTGACGTTCAAAGGCTCGTATTTTTTTTGGGGGGGGAGGGAGAAAGGGTCATCGAACATCGAGAATACCAAGGAAAGATTGCACACAGAAAAAAATCTACAAATTTTAAATAAATATTTATTCCAATAGTACTAACGAAATATTTATTAAATGTAAACATATATTTATTTGATTTAAACATAACTGTTTTATTTTGAATAAATATTTATTTACTATAAATAAATATTTCATTAGTACTATTGGAGTAAATATTTATTTAAAATCTGTAAATTTTTTTTTCAGTGCAGTTGAGATATTAGTTGAGGTATGTACTGTGATTACGCAATTTAGCATATGAATCGTATTTCGAAACGAGTAATTGCATTTGAATTGTGCACGGAGTATTAATATTCTATTGTATGCGTATACTGTATGTGTTATTTATATATTCTCTATTGTACGCTGTATAGTAATACAACGATCAAACTGATTCTGTAAGAGCATACTGATTAAGAATATAATAATAACTTTTTATCAAAGCAGCTATTTCAATGGAAATTATGAAAGATTCGAATAACAGGATCGTGAAGCAATATCATTCTTATAGTAAAAAGTTAAAAACATATATTTAATGAAGATATTAGCAATAATACGTTAGAGCTCGATTGACATCATTAATTATTTCGTTTCGCGCTATACGCTATAATTTATGTGATTTTTATTAGCAATGCCGATATTAGATGGACTTCAATATGTCAACGGCCTAATCGGCCAATTACTCGCTCGAAAGTGGTATGTATGTATGTAAACCAGCCTTTATCGCGTCATGAGCAAGAGCGAACCATCGCGCATGTTGCGAATTACGACCTTCGTGTTTGCGGCAAGTAACGGCGCTGGTTATCGTGACTCGCGAATAAAATATTATCCCAAGCGCGCTCGTTAACTGCCGTTCTAATCTTCGACCGTTAATACATACGAGGCTTGTGGATATTTAACCAGTAGATTCGTCCTCCGGGCGAGAAACACGGTGAAAAATGAAGACAGCTGATTAGACTTCCGGATTGGATGCACTTGCGCATTGTAGTTGCACGAATGTCTGAAAGGCCGCTGTTCGTGTCGCTCAAATAAGAAAAAGAAAACGAGAGAAGAATCAGGATCCTCTCAACCCATGAAAAAAGCGCCCTGTGCTTCATTTATCGCACGACGATAGAACTCGACCTCTGACCCACATCTTGCTGACTTGATCGACCGCGAGAAAAAAAATTGTTTTCTCAGAAACGGCGATAATTTCGGCCGTTATCTCGTTGGCGTACACAACGGGTAAATCCGCCATACAATATAATGCTGGTGCCCATATGACAGCGTCGGCATGGTTTATTGTTGGTAAAAATCCCAGCAATCCGTATATTTGTTGTAGATAAAAATGTTTCTGTTAGAATCACAGCAGAATTTATTTTGCAAGAATTTAAATTCTACAAGACGCAGATAAAATTAAAAGAACTTCGTAAGAAAATTAAAGACGTCATTATATATTTTTTAATCTGAGAAATAAAATTTTAAAGGTGAAGAAGTGAAAATTGCAATGATAACTTCATAAAAGATAAAGGCAAAATAATATTTTTTCAATCAAAGCAAATAGTTTTCTTTGAAAAATACATATATTTCCTGAGAAAAAATTCTAAAGTCATACAGATGAAATGTGAAAAATGGTCTCGAAAAAAGTAAATATTTTCACTATCAGATTGATTTGAGAGATGGAATTATTTTTTAAAGCTTTGCTTCCATTATAAGAGGGCCATGTTGATGCAACTCGAAGGGGTTGCTGGGTGAAAATTAAATGCCCTGGTTGCGACTGAAATCGATCGAAGCGACATTGCGACGAGGACATTCCCGACGAACGAGCCAGCTGTGCCGCCCGTTGAAGAGGAACTGCGTACACAATAGCACGCCGAAGGGACATTGAAGGGTGGAATCGTCGCCGGGCAACAATTCCGACAAAAAAAAGAAATAAAGAGCGAGAAGGGCTAAAGAGGGGACAGGGGGCTTGGTGCGATGACGCGATACATTCCAGGGACGAGGGTGGTGGGATTCACGTGTCTCTTGTCAGCCGTTCCTCTCTTTCTCAGAGTCTGGTTTCTCCCTCCCTTGGTGTCCCTACTGTGACGGTTTCTACTACCTGCTACCCTCTCCAGATGCACCAACTCAGGACACACCCCTGATAGAATAGAAACCTGATCTCTGCTATTCCCCTCTCTCCCTTTTCCACGACGCACAAAGGCGCGAGAAAATACTTCAGTCTACCGTCTGAGTTTTATCTCGGCTTTTCTCAAGTGACACAGGTGTCATCGGACTCGCTGCCCTCCCTCTTCTAAACTTGTCTGGAATTCGCGTCCTGAATACTGAAAAAAGTATAAGTGTATCTTTCTACAAGATGCACGACGACAGTATCTCCCCAGTTACTTTCATAAAATATCAAAAATAAGAAATTCATGGATTAAGTTACGTATTTGTTTAACTAAAAATAAGAAAATTAAAATAGAGTAGCAAGTTACAAGTAAAAAGTGCTATCAACAATGGGGTAAGTATTGACATAATATTTTTTAATACACCCATTAGAGAAAGGTTTCTTCGATTCAAAGGAATGTTTCTTTGCTACACGGTCAAAGAAAAAAAATTTCTTTGATTTGAGCGTCATTTATTTGATTTGAATATCATTTTATAAAATCAAATAAAAAAATGTATTTGTGATCTCAAAAAATGATATTGAAATCAAAGAAATGATGCTCAAATCAAAGAAATTTTTTTCTTTAACCGTATAGCAAAGAAACATTTCTTTGAATCGAAAGGATAAAGACGGATCCTTTATCCTTTCGAATAGAAACAATTATCGCTCGAAGAAACTTTTCTCTGAGTGTAACAAGTAATAATAAAGTTGATATTAATGTGATTGATAGTCACATGATATTACTTTTGAAAAGAGATTATCACGTTACATTAGATTTGATACTTATATTTAGCTCGTAAGGTGTGGTTGTAGAAAAAAATAAAATAGTGCGCAACGTATTCTATTAAAAAAAGTTGCACTCAGAGAAAAAAAGTTTCTTCAATTCAAAGAAATGTTTTTTTGCTATACAGTTAAAGAAAAAAATTTCTTTGATTTGAACGTCATTTCTTTGATTTGCACATAATTTTTTTTTAAATCAAATAAATTTTTTTATTTAATTTCAAAAAATAATGTTTAAATCAAAGAGAAATAACGTTTAAATCAAAGAAACTTTTTCTCTAATCGTATAGCAAAGAAACATTTCTTTGAATCGAAGAAAACCTTTTTCTGGGTGTGAAGAACAAAGTGAAATATCATCGTTTCTTTACTAAATCGACTACATATTTTTAAACAGATTAACTTAAATATGTTAGGTATTTCTTCAGCAGCATAAATATTATTAATCAGTACTGACTTGGGACACTAACTGTTGAAATCAAAGAAATGACGCTCCAATCAATTCATACAATTTCTATAATTGGTCTACATTCTGCGTGTTTTTATGCAAATTTATATATAATAGCCTTTAGTTGAAATGTACTGTCCAATAAAAAAGGCGGAAGGAAAAGAGAAGCATAAACCAATAAATCTCTTCCCCAAGCTCCCAAGCAACATTCGAGATTACTTCCGACTCTCAGCTTACTTTCTACTCAAGCGATAACTGTTTCTATTCGAAAGGATAAAGGATCCGTCAATTCTTTATCCTTTCAAAAAAATTTTTTTATCGTCGGACTTAACTAAGAAAATGCTGCTTTTTGTCAGTCGTGTTTCAATGTCTTCTAAATCTCTCGGAGATTTCTATTTTCAATGAATATTTTTTCTCTCCTTTCCTCTTTTCAACGTGCAGAAGAAATTAACAAAACGAAACGAGTAAGTTCTCGGGTCACTGGCAGAGAGTCGCCAAGTTGGAAATCCGATTTGATTTAAAACTTTCCGACTGCTGTCGCTGCTCACTTCACTCGAAAGAAGTTCGACGGACAGAGGCGTACGACCTTGAAACTCGAAATATCACAAAAGAAGAAAGTAGGATTTTCTCATTCTTCTTCAATTCACAGAATTAACGGAGTTTAGCACGTGGCAAAGTCCAATCGATATCGCTGATACATCAACACGTCTCTGAATTCGAGGAAAACAAATTATACGTGGAAACAAGTGTTCTCTTATCGAATTGAGTTTAACATTTGTCCGAAGGGACAAATAGAGGGGAAATATACGGAAGACAAATATTAATTCAATATCCGATATTAATTCAATATTCGATATTAATTGCACTCGAAATGTAAACTGTCCATGATATAAAATCGACTCATGAGTTAATGTTAACATGCTGACGAATCCTAACAAATTAAAGTTGTTTGCTTCGCTCCGTTCAAATAGCAAAGAAAGAAAAAAGAAATACCTAGTTAATATTCATATTATCGAACACTCATTTATATGTAATAGCAGACTATAAATGAGAATAAAACGACGAGATTGTTCATGTGAGAAGATTTGTATAATTGCTGTAAAAGAAAAAGGAAATAGCCCTACGCGTATTTATGAGTTTATTCACATTACACGACTCTTTAACGAAATCTTGTACGAAAGATCTTAAATTGAAGCAACGAATATACATTTATGAGATCACGCGTATCACGAGTATCTCGAGCATGCGAATCATTTCACGATAACTCGGTCACTACGCTATCTCGTTTATCATCGAGTGCTGGTGCACAGTCGCAACCGTCCTTGGCGGTGATTTTCTGTAAAAGGGGGTCATCGTGCGGGATCGGTTTCCCCGTAAATCATTGCGGTAGACACGCGGGGAAGGGACACCAAAGAACCGCGCTCGGCGAAATTGAAATTGTGCCGATTGGCATCGAAACCGCATCGCCGATATCGATTCTTCGACGTCGTGCTCGTAATTACCGGGATCGTTGACCGGCAACTCTTTCTTGTGGAATTTACACAAATGAATACCTTTTGCATAAAAGGAACTCAATATCCACTTTCAATTGAATATTTTGAATCTCTTCGTGCTTCGATTTTTACTTGCAATGAACGCTGTTACAATTCTCATAACAATATGAATAAAGAAATAATTTGATATAATCGCTTTTTAAAACGATTATTCAGAACACAGAATACTACGGTACGTTATTACTGAATTGCCAATTTATGACAGTAAAATTAAAATAATTATAACATTATTAACTTTTGGAACGTTGATTATTTAAAGCATCGGGGAAGGGGAGAAGTGGTACGGATTTCACCTTCTGACCGTATTTTCCTTGGCAATGTTAGACATCCGGTGTAGTTATTTCACCGAGGAGTTCGTGCCGAATTAATTCAGCAGAGATAGCGATTGAGCAAAACCCTTTCATGAAATATTCGACATTTCGAAATTAGAAACGACGAAAGCTTGAGAGAACTAACGGTAAAAGATTGAGGAAAAAAAGGGCCAAGATTTGTCATAAGGTTTGCTTCTGTTGCACTGTGAACTATACTGAAATTTCCCACTTTCGCCAATTTTCAAACATAGCTATTTCACTTTAAGTACAAAAAGGGCACACTGTAGTTTAGCTGTAAAAAAACAAACCTATAGTTGTCGACCAGGACAAAAGAAACTGATTCTATCATTGTTGCTTTAGGCGATGTCAAACTTTTGATAGGGGTAATGAAATAAAAAACGTGAGGTCGACGAATAAAAATCCGATAAAAAAGAAATCTGGTCAATTTTCAAAATCAAGTTTTCCTTAATTTTTTGCTGTTAATCGTACTTTCGATTAATTTTTGAGGATATTGTACAGCGAAATTACAAAAAACAAAAATATTTGTTTCTAGGTAAAAAGCTTTATTGCTTCAATAAATAAAGCGCAAACAATATGAGAGATTATCACGTAAAGAAATGGTAATCGAAATGTCAGAATAATACGAACATCCAATATTATAAAGGTAAAAAAATATAAATCCAGAAATTAAACGATGATTTTTCATAGGTTCAAAGAAATAATCTGAATTGTGTAGGAAATAAAATATATGAAACGGGATATTCTGCCGAAATAAAATTTATTTTAACGATGGCTTTGTCGCAAATTTGATACCACAGAAAATGTAGGCTTTTTGAACGCTTTTTTCCACAATGACAGATATTTTATAAAAGAAAAAATCTTTGGATACATATATTGTTCCTTTTTAAATTATTTTTCATATATCCAAAAGATGTCAATTTTTTTTACGAAACAAAAATTTATACCTACATTATAAAAATAATTTCCTTCTCTTTTGTTAAAATGTTAAGTTGTATAAAATCTAATATAAATCTAGGCGGTGGAAAATGAGACATTAAATATGGATCAACTTAATTGCTAATATAATTTTGGAACCAGCTTCCAAGCAGCTTATACATCTGCTTAATGGAGTTAAGACTATTCATATAACTCCATCACGGAGGAGAAAGGGAATAAATGCGCCGAGTGTGGATGAGTAAGTTGCATATATTGGATATCAAATGGCAGAGCATACTGAGAGAAAGAGAGAAATAGAAAGAGAGAAATAGGGAGAAAGAGATTCATTGGCTCGTTAGTTCAACGAAATTGAAAACCGATTCGTTGCGCAAAAGAAATCATATACCATCATATAGATGCGCACGTGTATTCGCATAAGTGATAAATGACGCGTAGCGACATGGCAAAAAGCGGTCGGTAAAAGACTGCTAAAATGAAGAAGGCAGAATATATGAGAAATTTAAATAATAAAGGCTGATGTGTATGTGTGCCTGTGTAAAGTGCGTGCGTGAATAAAATGTACTTATAACGAGAAAGATATATGTAGTACAAGACTAATGCTAATACGCGAATTGAAGAGTGTATGTATCTATTTTATAAAATAAAAATGACCGGATTTTTCTGTAATTTTACTGTTTTGTTAATTTGTTTATGCACTATTTTGGTTTGTATCGGAAGATTCATTTCTATAAATAAGAGATAAATAAAAAAATAAATTTTAATGGAACTGTATAAAAATCCATACATATATTTTTTAATTTAATAGTTTTCATGTCTCTCTCTTTCGATGTCATGCCTGCAAATTTATGTCTTTATTATTGTGAAACTGCTTTCTATTACGTATGCCCATATTAAGTAACAAATAATTTTCTCCGGAGATGCAGGTACAGATATTTAGAGCGTGTTGACGACGAGCGCGGCCGAGAAAATAAAAGTAATATAACTCATAGTAATAATTAACCTCGCGGGACACACGCATGACTAATGCTCGCTCGCGGTAGTGAGATAAAGGGGTCGCGATAATGGTGTACAGTCGGCAAAATGCAAACGGGATGCGTTTTGTTCCTAGCTTCTTCGTTGTACATGTGTACAGAGGTGTGCGCAGTGGGCCGATGTAAAATAATATAACGAGCAGCTTTACATGCTGCGTCGCGATTACCTAAACTTTCTAACGGCGTCCCTCGGGGAATATCACGAAGAAATGATTCGGGGCGCACAGGCGCGTGCTTTCTCCACGATGTAATATCACGCGAACGAACCATGCAACGCCCGTCCAACACGCATTAATATTTTTCTAAGCAGTTTCATTTTCGAAGTAGGGAGTCACATACTTCAGCACTAATGTACCGAGAAAAAAAAAGAGAGAGAAATAAGAAAGAACAATTGAAATTAATTTAGTACATAAAAAAATTTTTTAATCTAACAGTTGACTCAAACTTGATGGAAATAAAGAGTCACCTTATTTATTTAAAAAAAACACCATAATAAAAAATATTGAAGAAAATATACTAGCGAAAAATGAATAATGCAATAATAAATGTAAATTATTTTTTGAGCTTCATAAAACAAAGTAAATTAAAAATTAAATTAAATTAATCGCAAGAACAAAACTGTAATGACAATTATGTAAACATAAGAGCCTTAGGAATTTTTAAGATGCAGTTTGTCTGTTTTTAATTATAATAGCAACGCAGAATAAAGATGTATCTTATGGGATAACTGTTAAGTTTAGGCTTAAAAAAAATTAAAATTCCTCTTCCTATTCGACAATACTTGATTGCTGTCGAGAAAAGAATGTCGTAATTTCATTTTTCTTAACTCGGCCAAGGCGGAGTGCCGCGGGTTCTATGTTCGTATTCTAAGTTATACGATGACGGCAATACAACACTATGGTGACATAGCGATTCGCTTCGATAATTTGCATGGGTTCTGTGAGTTAACCTATTTGTATCGTGACGACCCAGACTACGTAAGAGATCAGATTCTCTGAAGTCGACATTTTCTAGTATAAATTTTAAATGTCTACGATTTTTTAATTTCACTGTAATTTAAATTTTTATTAAATTATGTAATATTTTATATATTATTTAATATATAAACTAGAATATTTTTAAAAAAGATAAGTGCAATTAACAAATTTGAACTCAATATTCAATTTTAATCAATAAACTATTAAAATATATGCTTGATTAAATTTTGTTAAATTTCGCTTTAAATTGTTTGCAATTGTAACAGAACTAATATTTCTACAAAGTCGTATTAAGGTACTTGAAACAAATTTCGCTTAGCTTGGTAAATCCACCTTTTAGCAAAACACTTTTTTACTCCCTCGTCTCTTCTTTTTACTATCTCTTAAGCCAGTTGTTCTACTAGAATTTCAAATTACAGCCTGCAGTTCGAACATGAGGAACAACGGAGGGACAGAAAAAGGATTTAGCAAGAGAGAAAGAGAGAGAGAGAGAGAGAGATGGAGCTCGCTTTGAGATGCGCAGGGGTTAAAGCCAAAGAGAGGGACGAGGACCAAATAAGGAGAGCTAATGCCGCACAAAGAAGAGGAAATGTTGGATCTCATACGTACACCACAAACATGCGAGCGCAGCTCGAGTTTTGTGCGCTTTGTCCGACAACAACGCGACCACGCTGCGGCGGCGCGCTTGCGTTGTCGTGTCGCGTGTGTGTTCATAAGCGGAAAAGGGGGTCGTTCTGTGTGTTGTTAGGCAAGCTGCGCGCAGGACAAGAGCACACACAGGGCCGGATGGTCGGGGTCAGTTTGCCGTCAAGCAGGCGAAACTCTAGGCTTCCCTTTTCGGTTCAGGTAATAGAACGGAATTATAAGATATAATCGAAATTTCTAGCCCTTTGCAGGCGAATTCCTCTCCCCTCCTCCTCTCTCTACTTCTGTCTATTTATCTTTCTCTTGTAAAGTCAACGTCAAACACAGCCCGAGCGTTAAACCCGCGGCTGGAAAGTTCCTGGAAGTTGTCCGCAATCTTCCTGTCGACGCCATTATGCTTACTAATTTGTGAAACTAATTAACTCTTGGTGTCGCATTTCGTTATGACTTTTCTCACTATTATCAAATTCTATCAACGTTATCTTATACAATTCTACTCAAAAGTACAAGAATTATGATTCACATTATATATCATGAATATAAATTTTAGCATTTTAGTCGCTCAACGTAACTTATTCTTTGTAAATATTCAAGATGACTATAAGGAATGATTTGTTACCGTTTGAAAGTTTCTCTCTCTTATAAAAGATCCGTATTGGAAGATATATTACAGTTGACCTACTTTTATTGGTTCACGATCAGTTTAAATCCTACGGTTTTTGTCGCAAAATAGCATCGTCATTCAGAATTCATGAATTATATCCGACCAAGCGAATTCAAATACTATCTAATCAATATTTTTATAATGTGTCATGTAACTAATATATTTCAAACAGTTAGAAATGTTAGCTTTTCAATAGAAAATGTATGGAAATTGCTCCAAATAATTTATAAAATTTTCCAAATTGATTATTCATTATGTAAATTTAATACGTTTCTGTAACAAAAAATCATATTCATAACCTATTTTTAGCACCTATTTAAAAATAAATAAAAATGTTTAAAAACATGAAAAAATAGATTTTAATATTTGGAATTTTAGATTATTTTTCCAAACAAAAGATCGATCTTTGAAACATTGGCATCTTGACACTGTGACTTTTACAAGTGTAATGATACGAAATATAATAAAAAAACGAAACAGTAATTATATTAATCTCATTAATATAATTACTGTTTCGTTTTTTTATTATATTTATTATATTATGTAAAGCATTATTAGTTGATACGAGTGAAAACATTCTTTCTACAATACATCATTTATCGTTTCTTTTGTATCACAGGTACCATGAAATATATAATCAAGGATGGACCAACGATGACTAGTATTCTGTCAGTATACATGATGTCAATGATGACAAGCGGTTTGCAACGCAACGGGAAGTACGTCCCTGAGCACAAATCTCGCAGTTCGAGTTAATCCCCTTCTCTTTTTCGGACCCTTCCCATCCTCCGGTCACGAAGAGCTGTGGGCAGAGGGTGACGGTCGTTGCCGATGGCGATGGCAGTCGATCATCGGCTCGGAGTAGGAGGTGGTCGAAGAAGTACGGGACAGAGGGTGCGGCGGCGGGGACGGGGTAAACCATCGAAGAAGAAGAAGGCGGAGAAGAAAAACCGGTTCGACAGGTTCGAGCTCCCATTTATCTGACCATGTAGCGCCTGCCTGCCTACCTATGGATCGGGTCGTTATGTATTATGCAGTCCCCCTGTATGTGTAACGCATAACTACGGCGTGTATCCGTCGTAGCGTGGTAAAGGGGTACACGGAGGGAACCGAGAAGGAAAAAGTGGACGAGGAAGAGACGGAGAACGGAGCTTGGCGGGCCCAGCGAGATGCGAGGATGGGGAGACGGGGCCCGGATTGAAGGAGGCGCGCAAGAAGGGGACGCGCTGGGAAAGGGGGAGAGGGCAAGAGCAAGGGGGAAAGAAGCGGACCGCAACGTGCCGGATGATGAAAGCGGTTCCCGTGCCTGACCTCTGTGCGATCTTCACTCTCGTCCTGATGTTACACGCCCGCCGAGAATATCTCCGGCCTCGAGATTCCGGCCGGGCGAGATCGAAGGGGACCGGTTTATTAGATCGTTATACGCTTGCTGTGTCGTGAAGAAATGTAATAATAGCGGACGGACGGAATACCGTGAGTGGGAGTATAAAGACCTATATAGCAGGGATGATTCTCGTGATCGGACCACCCTGTTTACACGCATACAAAATCACATCGGCGTGATTTTAATTTCGCATTGTAACATCGCGTACACATCATTATTGCACGTTTGAATATACACGTTGAGTAATTTTCAATTAGTACAAGCCGTTAAACACGAATTTAACTTAATTGACGTTAATATAAAAACGGCACTGGACTTCACGTGTCGTGCGCAATCTTATGATCTTGTAACTTATTATAAGTTACATAATAAGTAAAGTTTAATTGCAACAGAACTACGTGTTCCATTATTACGTTTTATACACCGTGCAAAGTTTAATTACAACAGGAGCGTCGATAAGTCACGTCAACTTGCGTGAAGATCATCGTAGCGACCGTACGAACAATGTCCTTGTAAGGTGAAAGCTTTACCAGGGAAAGATTGAAAGCTCGGTTGAGGCGAACGATAAGACGAGTCTGCCGTTAATCGCGTTCTTATAGTCGCTATAAACTCTGCACTTTCGCGGACTTTACGTAACGACTGCTCGTTGTATACAGACGATTTCTCGTTGAATCTTTTCACAGGGACGAGGAGAGAGGGGGAGGTTTCATCGGTTCTCGTATCCGGCTTACGGACGAAATCTAAACTCGCGATAAAAAAAATATGCCGGTTGCGCGCGGTTCCTTCTTTTTGCCACGCAAGAACGCGGGTAGCATGAGTCACGAAAAGAGGTTTATGCTTGCGCAGACACGACCGTTGCGAAATACAGGCGCTCTCGTGGATGTCGTCCTTGAGGAGGAAGGAAGGCTGGAGGTTAGAGTCACGAGTTCGCGGGTTTTCTGAGATTGCAAGCCGCGTTAACGTATCTATGTCACGCCGGAGAACACCTTGTTCAGTCCGATCGACGGTAAAACTTGACTTATTATTTACGGCCACGACTCCGCCTTCTTATGCGCGCGCGCACGCGCGGCGAACTTTCGTGCTGTTTCATCTATAATGCACCTTCCGCGAGAATATTGTCCGTGGTGCATAACTTTCGCCGCCGGTACTTACTTATATTGAACTATGCCAGCCACGACTCTAAACATGGAATATCGGTTTCTGTTCTAGAAATGGATGGAATGTTTACGTCAATGCTATCGATATTATCATTACTTCTGTTTCATTTTGAATGCCGATAGTTTCTGTGTTGTTTAAACGTTAATTTGCTAAATTTCTTTGAAACAATTTGACAATTGTTTGACAAAATATATTTGAAGATATTTGTTAGCGATATTATTCTTACTGCTATTTTCTATGATAAGGGTTTTAAAAGATCCGATTTACGGAAGTATCAATTTTGAAAATAAATATGTTAATTATATATCTTCATTCGCCTATACTGTAGTACACAATGCATTTTTTCTTGCTGGGTTGCTTGCGTTTTAATAAATTACTAGAAATTCTGTATTTTGTGTGATGCAATTCTAATGATTTACTAAAACGCAAGCAATCCAGTAGGAAAAAATGCATTCTGTACAGTAGGCATTATTCATATGAACATTTATTCATATGAAGTCAGTTGATAATAATTTAAAATGAAAAGAGGATAGTATACTTTTAATGTTATCAACCACGTGTCTGATACATTCTTCGCGTCTTCATCATATCAGATCTCTTCTCGTAGGTCGAAATATCGCGAGTATTTCTATACGAGCACTCGCGATATCGCGTCACATGAGACAATCGCGACCTTCCGGCGTGTGCTTCCTGGAAATGGCGTCGCGTTCTGGAATCTCGAAGAGAGGCTCGTCTATCACAGCGCGACACGATAAAAGTGCAGGATCCGTGCACGAAAGCGAAGCAGATAAGCTCCCTCGGTTTCGCCAATCAGCGCAGATATACCGCTTCCGTGACCAAAGGATATGCTACCATTTTTTATAGTCGATTCTTGAAGACGTTTAACTCTAACTCCGAATAAGAGAGAACATTTTTAAGATTCTAACAATATTTATTAACCTATCGTGTCCGTTTGGCCTTCAAAATTATTAATTAACAGTTCCGTAGAAGACAATAAAATAAAGATCGATGAATTTTAATAAAAACCATCGACTCGATTAAACAATTTAAATTTATGAATGTAAATTAATAACGTGAGAAAGATATAGAATGTACGCGTGAATTAATTATACGAAATAAGAGAGGCATGTCCCGAGGGTTTCGATATTGACGGGAATTCTCATTCAAAGTTTGCCACTTAAACGGTGTTGCGCGAGTAACCGTTGTGCTGCGATGCTCGCGGAGAAATGAAATCCGTGCGATTTCAAGGAGAAACGATTAGAAACTCCGATAAGTACCCCCGGCGCGAGACACACCGTGCGCTCTATTCATCGATCGTGAAACTCCCGTAGCATGCTCCACGCTTTCCTATCCATTGAAATTAAGAGCGCGCGGCCGCGCATCCAGGCTTCGCGAGTGCGCGAGCAAGCGCGTCGGCCGTTTTCTTACAAATTAAAGATCAAACCGCGCCGATAAGGAAGCGCCGTTACGTTAATTGGTACTCGCGGAGTAGGGTGTTACGTTTCAGGATTAATTTACTTGAAAACGATAGGCATCGCCGCCGGCATCTCGCACACTCCAATTACAGTTGGCGTGGCCGCAATTTGCTGCACCTCGTCCGTCTAAACATTGTCACGAAGTATGTGTTTGGCAAAGGTCACGAGGATCTGGGACAGTCAACCGATTGCTTCGGTCCATAAAGAATCGAAACGGTGCGTGATGAGACCCCCTTTGACCTCCCTCGTAGCCGAAGAATCATAGATATGTAACCAAAGGCCGGGTATCGCATTTCGCAATAACGGAGACTTTAAAAATCCGTCTTTAAAAATATTTAGCAATTATCGCATCGTGTAATTATCGTCTTGCCGCTATCAACACGATGTGTGTCGATTTAACTCTTTAAACATGATATACGAAAAACTTCTTTTCCATGGGGAACCCACACAACGCAACACAGTTCTCCGAGTAATATTCTTTAGGACGCCCATAGGATGTTCTACGACCTACGACAAACTCTTAGATATATCCTCTGGACATCTTTTGAAGAATTGTGTTGTGTGGGGATAAGCCATGTGCAATAAATGTGAATAGAACACAGCGACGCCGGACGTCATTCGAAGGCACGAGAACGCGAACTACGGTTTGCCGAGAGCACGAGTGCACGGGGGCTTAGTATTCCGCACGTATAGCCTAGAGCGACGCTCGCGCAGGCATTTCGCTGGAACGTGCCAGGCATCGCGTCCCTCCTGCCCTTCGTCCCTACGGTCAAGACTTCCCTCCGTTCTGTTGAGATGCGTGAGGGTTGTGCGAACGAATTTTGGATTCCGAGCGCGTCCCAAACACTTTTCTCAAGCGCTGGTCGGCGACTGGGGACCGATTAAGGTGCGCGACACAGCGCTAGACGAACTTATAAGGCGTTGCCGACATACATATATATATACACACACACGCGCGCGTTGGGTTTTCCCTAATTTCGACTCTATCAAATCGACGAGGATTGCGTTGAACAACTTTCAGAACATTTCACTGCGATACGACGGGGATTGTAACCCTTTAACTCCGATTACAACTTAAATCGAGAGCACCGTGATTACGATGGGGAAAAGTTTAACGGACTATCGAGCGAACTGCTCCTGGCCTCGTCTATGTTTAGGAATATCGTTGTTTTGAGCTAGTTTATCCAGTTAGTTTATACAGTCTCGGAAATCCCTACTTCTTGATCACGAAACTTTTAATCAACCTGGATTACGAAGTTCGATCTCGCTTGACCGCCCCGTGAATGTGAATGACGCTAGGTTTATTAGTTACTGAGAAAATTGAAAAATCTCGCATTAGCAACGATTAATTTTTTTTTCCTAATGTGTACCTACGCACGATGTTTTAATTTCCTCGGTGATTAGGCTCGAATAACTTCGACGTCAAAGCACTCAGGCGAGGTCGAATTTCATAACGTGGCAGCACAAATCCGCTAGAGAATTTAAACCGAAGTCCACATCCATGCTTAAGAATGTGTAAACCGACGATGTCTTCAGAAATCATCGCGACAGCGAGTTGGGAGATGCTAACTATGTTTCAACTTGTTTCTTAGAAGAGACAGAGAAGAGAGCGAGCGAGAGAGAGAGAGAGAGAGAGAGAGAGAGAGAGAGAGAGAGAGAGAAGGGAGGAAGGGAGGAAAGTTTGCGCCGAGAGACGCTCCGCGCGAGTCGAATAACTGGTCGTTCCAGTTTCTGGCGTTACGCCTGACGCCGGATGCCTCTCCCTCCAACGCTCCAACCCGTCGTCCGCAGACTGGTACAACCGGTATATAGCATGTATATGTATCCGTATGTACGTGTCGGAACGGGTATGTAGCCTGCGTCACCGGCGTCATATTTTAAATATTAATACACCTCGATCGATCCACCGGCCGGTAAATCGCATTATGCGATCAAAAAGTAGTGGAAGGCAATGTGGTGGCCGATTATACTCGTTCGTATATATTACGGAGGGGCCACTCCTGATGCCGGTGATGTTACTTCCGCGCAAGGATTTATGGCTGTAAAGGAGAGCCTTGAGATGGGATCGATAGTAGCAGAATAAAACGCTATTTAGATAGTCATGAATAAGGAAAGAAGATTTCAGTCGTGCAAGAATATGTTACGTTTATAAATCTTGTTTCCATATGATACTGTGACAAATGTTATCTTTGGTGTTTTTAAATTGATAAACAAAAATAACGTTTCGTGAAATATCGAAAAGATGGAGTGTATCAAGTTGACAATCTTTCGTTATAATTTATGACTATATTTGAGCGGAGCTGTTTAATTAATTTGATCGATTTAAGTTTAAATAGAAACTCAACAGACAAGTAAATATTAATTCCTCAGCTAGTAATGTCGGGTTACGCTATCGACGGCAAGTTAGATTTGCGAGAAATCGCTCAATGCGATTGCAAGTTTCCTCGCGGCTTTCCCATTACGTATTTCCGTTTCTTCCATTTTTATGATATAACGTATAAAACGTAATAAGGGCATAATCATATCTCCCATTAATTGAGCGAAGTTTCCTGAGCGAAGTCGTTACATTCGCGGAAACTGCAAATAGCGCAGCTCCATTTTCATTCGTTTTAATTATACGTCTCATATATTGTCATTCAACGTCAGAAGTGCCGCGTCATATCGATTTAAAGAGACACACGGAAAATACGGAGAAATACGTCCGCAACGTTGACCAATTGGCGGTATTGGTGAAATTGAGACTAGAGGAGCCGTCATTGCGGTTTGAACGGCACTCCGCTACATCATTTCTTTCTCGTAAACATTTCCTTCGGTTATAAGAGGAGTATTTATGAGAAAACGTTGCGGGTGACTCTCTCCGATTTCCAGACGCTCGATATAATGTTGCAGAACAAGATAGGAGTCACGCGCAAGTACTTACTTTTATATTTCCTTTTTTATTGCAGATTTAAGGATCGGGGAAAACTCATCGAAGACAGTTGAAACTTGGCAATACCATCAAACTCTGATACAATCGTTACAATTGCCAGTTTGTGCCACGTTAACATTAATCACCAATTTACATCACATTATCTGCAAGTATCACGTGATTTACGGGTCACCTCCGAAAACGATTCTTTCGCGTGAGATAGCAACGATAATCGTCGCTATTAGCTTCATGTCTCGACTTTTCACGCGTTAACTTCGTATGTGTATTCTGTGAAATTCGATGACCTGTGATAATGAAGTGTCTCGACATTGATCACGAATGCTAATAATCGTGGATATGCTAATGCTGATAAACACAACTTGGCAGCTCGCCCAGTATGTACGAGATCCACGCGCACGAATGAGTAGATCATGTAGATTACTATAAATACACCGAGTATATCGTCGTGACCGAACTACACTATTACGATAACTACACGTTGACGGTTTTTGACAAGGATAATTTTACGAGATTCAATCGACATTAATAGCAATTCTAAACATTAGCGGTGTATTTTTAAAAATTTCGCTACACACACATTTCGAAGGATCTTATTTCATTCTTTCATTAATTTAGATTACGATAATTCTTTCCGCGTGGCATCATAATTAATTATGAACAAACAGATAATACATTAACTCTAAGCTAAAAATAATGTTTCCGTTAATGATAACATTGAGATCTGTCAAATCCAGGACACTTATTGAATAAATCTCAAATGTATGTTCTATTCTTCTATTAGTTTAAAATTTATCAAGTCTATTTAAACATTAATAGAAATTAGGCGAATAATAATCTGGTTAAAATCGTCGCAGAACACGCGACCTCTCATAGAAAATTTCGGTTAATTATATCTTAATCTATAAGCTTTTACACATATAAAGTAAACTTTCATCATGTAAAATTGTTCATTATTTATAAATCATTATTACGGTTATAATATTTCACCATACATCAAATGTACAATTATTTTTTTTTTTAATAAAAGCATATCCATGAAAGACTGTTAATTATCCCCCCCCCTCTCTCTCACTCTCTCTGTCTGTCTCTCTTTTCTACCGTTCTAATTCTTTATCATATAAAAACCTAAAGAACTTTCTAAAAAATAATAATAAGTACTTTGATCGTTACGATAGTTATATTCAGAGATAAAGCTTAAGAAAGTATAGATATAAAAATAGTTATTCTCCAATCTTAGGGATAAAACCTTGGCGATTTTTCCAGCGCGAATTCCACTCTATTCGGCGCAATTCCAATAATTTTTAAATGATGCTCAATATCAACTCCACCTACACATCTCAAATCTCAATAACATTCGGATGAATCTCGGCGTTTTCCCACGCGACTCTTTCTCTTCGATCGCGCCACGTTCGTCCGTGACGACCTCAATGTGAGGCAGCTGATATTTTTAGAGACGGCTTTAAGCTCGTGATATATAAGAAAACAGCTCGCCGTGCCGCCTTTTTCCGCGGTACGAACGTATAAAGAGGTTACGGTCACACCGATCATTTGTAAACGGTGGATATTTATCGGCGATCGCGTGGTAGCGCCTCTTTCTTCGTACAGAAAGATTGTTTCCGATAACGTGACCTGGTCTAACTTTACACTCTCCGTGTTATACTGACTTAGTGAGGGTTCAAGGTATTCCTGGACGGTGATCGTTACGTATTAAACTCGGGTACTGCGCCTCGTAAAGTGATAATGCTCGGACAATAGTACGCGGCCTCGTTTAACTTTATCGTCCTTTCGCCAACTTTGCATTAGGCATAACAAAAGGTAGAATTCCCGGCTCGCTTTTATTTACGTAAAGTATTTAACTCATAGAAAATGGGAAGCTAAAATAAGTTAAATCCGTGGTTAAGCTTATTTTAGATAAATAATGCCTCTTCGAAAGTCTAAAAGAGAAATTTAACTTTTCGTAAATAATCTTCCAAAATTACGACAGAGACAAATTCAGCTGGTGATAAATTAAAAATTGTGTGATAATTATTATAAGACTATTTTCGAGTCATTAACTGTTCTTATTAATAAATGAAAATTAATAAAAGATTAATGCTGCAGATTTAGCGTAATATAAACGCGCCGGGTCTGTTACATCACGTATTATTCATCGCTGCTTAAATAACTGTCGCTGCGAAGGTCCCTTTAGACTGTCCGAGAATAGTCCAACCGATCAAGTGGCCCATGCAAATTGCACAATTAATCATTGAATTGCAAATATAATCAAGTATAATGACTTTGAACGGACGAAACCCTTTACGTCACTCAAAATTCGAGCAGTCAGTGTCTCATATGAATCACAGTCCATATACAATGTCAATACATAAATTTTAAGAATGTCAGTGTCGCATAGATATGTCACATTAGCGGACCTCGAGTTGCGCATTAGAAGCTACCCAATCTGAAAGTAAATCAAAAAGAAGGACAAGCTGTCATATTCGTTCTTTAAACGGGCGGACAGCGACGGTGTGCTTCTAGTTTTTAAAATTGTAGCGTGTCGTGACTTTGCATCAAAACCTCGTTTTCTTCGCTGAGATGATTGAAACGTGCAGCAAAACAATCTCAACTCTGTTACTAAAGAGAAATCTATGGATAGTTGACATTTCGTTCCTGATGATTCTATAAGCGATCGTTTTTGATATTTGTACAAAACTCTTGTAGAGAAGCAAATCATTAATCAATTCTTCCAAGAAAAGATAATACACAATAACAAAGGATGTGTCATCCGTATAATTTTCTGTTACAAGTACATTTATACATGTATTATCGTTCGTATTATGCAAGCTCTATGCAAATAAAATCTTTACGACAACCAAATTTACGATTGTCCGCATATTTTCAAAGACCGGTTTCGCTAAGCATGCTTGTTTAAATTTCAAACGTTAGCCTTCATACCGCAACGCTGCTGCATTAAAAGTTATCTTTCGTGAGTCACGTAAGTATGTACTTTGGATTATAGGTATGTTATCGGTTAATCTATGCTAATAAAAATAGTCGGGAAAAAGAGTCTGACATGATTTTTCATAAATTTCCATAAGAACGCGACTTCTCGGTCGTAATACTTCATATTAAAATTAAGTAAATTAATATTCATAAAGAAGATTAATCAATTATACAGTCAGAATAAAAAAATTTCTCGTCAGCCATTAAGAAGATATTTAACGAAGGTCATTAAACGTTAGCTCGCTGCTGTAATTATCGGCGCGGAATACAATCATACAGATCAAGCACGTGTATGTACTTTGCTGTTGTTCGCAGATATCCCTCGTCCTCTATCCAGTAATTCCTTCTTCCCTCCCACTCTCTTTGCCGAGAGGGGAATAGTTTGCGGCGAAACGGCGGGCGTGAGGAATTTTTATGATGTAAGTAAAACGGAACGACCCATAAAACCGGGCGGGCGCGATTCCATCTCTCTTCAGCTTCGCTCCGGAATCGCGTAAAGTTTGCAACAAACTTCCTCATCGTGCAAACTTTAGCGTCTCTCATCCCATCCTCTCTCATTCTCCGTACCTCTTCGTCTTCTTCGTTCGTCTCTCGCTTCTCTCCCGTGGGCGAGAGAAGCAGCCAAAGCGATCGCGTCGGCGAATACGATGTAGATAGCTGGCACGTTTTACAGCTAGAAAAGCATACCGCTTGATAACTTTTAAAGCGGAACGACCGGTCTGTTTCAGTCCGTGCGGAAGACCAATCGTATTCTATTCCGTTACGAAATTTTCAGCGCGAACTGCTGTAGATATACATCGAAAGTATACTCTCTTCCTTCATTTTTTTTATCATCTGTCTCATCTTAAATTTAACTTTCCCCTAAACTTATTTACAGTCTTCATTTAACTTTCAATCAATCTTTTTAAATCTCAACTTGTTCTAGAATATCATTTAAATAAGATAAACGTAGCACGTTTTGAAACGTTAGAGAAATTCCTTATTAAAAAATAAAATTGCTTTTCTTACACGTTAGCAACAATGGATATTATTTCATCACATATTATTCCATCATACATGCTGATTCATTCTTTCAATGACGTTAGACATTATCCATCAGGCGCTGATAATTTTAAATACACAATTTTTGTCACTGTAATGATAATTTATCGATAATTCATATCGTAATGACAAAAAATTGTCTAAACGTTTTAAATAAGTTAAGAAAAAGAGTTAAAAATTTTGCTTTATACATAGACGCGAATCGTACCTACCACCAACGTGGACTAAAGTAACGTAAACTAACGTCTTAGCTATAATTCATGGGAGCACTGAACTATTTTCCAACTACGTCCAACTATGGTTCGCTCGACTGTAACGGCGAAGTTCGCGACTCCCAGTTTCAAACTGGATTTCTTTCGCACGAACACGGTGATGCCATTGCCATAACTTAACCGTCTACGGTCGCTTCAAAGTAATGCGCTCCGGATTT
This sequence comes from Mycetomoellerius zeteki, assembly GCF_001594055.1. NCBI lineage: Eukaryota > Metazoa > Arthropoda > Insecta > Hymenoptera > Formicidae > Mycetomoellerius > Mycetomoellerius zeteki. The sequence goes on along the minus strand of NW_017257391.1, from coordinate 255,252 downwards.
GTTCCTTTTTACATTCACTTTGACGATTACCACGATCCGTCATGATCTGTTGCTAAACTTGACTCTTACAAAAGATGAGGAAAGAAGATTTAAAGGCTGCATTGCGTCAAAAGGTATTAAACAAGTATTGAAAGAAGTTCTGCTTCAAATATCTAAAAAAATTTCAGAAAGAAGTTTTGAAACAAATACTTAGAGAAGATTAACAGATAACAAATCGCACGAGACATTAGAATGTGGTTCACGTAATCTCCGAGATCATTCGTCTTTCTCTTTTGTGAGATAAGCAAGGTTTTCACTTTGTGCTTCTTAAAATTAATAGCGTTAATAAGCCACGGTTTTTAGATTTAGCGCGCAGTTCTTCTTTGGAAAGTCGATGTGTGCTAAGCACGTAAAGTTCGAGATCTTGAACAAAAAGCGTGTGGAAAATGTAAGACGCGCGAAATTTGTGCGAAGAATCGCAGTGCCGCTAATATCTCTATTTCTGTGCTAATTCCTTTGCGAAACTACGTCATTTTGCTTTGCAGAACGAGGGGAAAACTGCGCAGAGGTATACACGGAGTGTACGGGGATATAAATACGATTAATCGGGTGCATACTATCCGGGCGGGTGTCTTTGCGTGCGTGACGCGCACCTGGTGTGTACGTCAGGCAAAAGTGTCGTTGCTGTCGTGGCCGTCGCTCTTCGACACAACCTGCAACATGGCGTACCGCACGCACTCGTGAGCTCAGTGGCGTCGATAGTAGTGTACGAATGTCACGTTTTTTCTCGAAAAAGAAAAGATTTCCCTCATTTAAAAAGGATTAAATATATAGCGCGCGCAACAAGATAGTCCATTAGATAACTGGAAATCTTTAGAAAAGTAATAAAGTGATAATGATTTCCAAGTGGTTTTGCTACTGAAAACAAATAATCTATTTAATATTAGATCTTCTTGATACAATAATTTTATACAAAATAATTGTCTAACATAATAGTCTCAAAATAGTTAATAATTATGCGATATATTCGGAAGATCAATTTCTTAATTGATTTAAACGATTGCGAGAAGCCGTTGAGACATTCAGTCTCTCTGTCGACGGCAACATCCTGTTAGATGTTCTCTTTGAGAACGGCACGGAACCAGTTTCGTTTGATTACGCTATTGGAGCCTCTGTAAATGTGCGCTAGTGTTGCACAAGCTTAGAGAGGGGCGAGAACGAGAAGAGAACACGAACGAGTGCGCGGACTTGCATGTGGTGCTCGGTAGTAATTATTAACCCGTAGTGACTCACTAGGTTGGGGACCTTTATGATCCACGCTAATGGGTCCGTCACTCAAAGCACGCGCGTACGCAAGCACGTACGAATCATACGGCGCCGTCTGTACGGATACGCGTGAGTTCCGTGGATGCAGGTGCACATGCGTGCGCGCGTACGCATGTGCATTTATGGTTCTCGGCCACGCAAATCTTGTAGCGCGTTCCTCCACGTCTGAAAATCCTCGACCTACCCTTCTCTTTGGCGAGAAAAGTTAGTCACCGAGGCGGACAAGTGTTCTCATCCTTTTTTAATGGATTTCTTGAATTAGAAACAAACGAAAAGCACACGAACGAACGAATGAACGAACGAACTGGGTCTCGTTTTGTTTCTTGTTTACGCGCCGTCACGCAATCCCGGAAATATATCGTTATTTTCGACGCCGCCCCCGGCGGTAATTATTCACGAGCCAAATTACAGGAGTACGGAATTGTTGGAATTGCCGTCGTGCCCCGACGCGCGCGTGGGCGGGCGCAGTCGTTTGCCGAGAAATTGAGTTATGCTTCGCGTCCAACTAGCTACCATAATATCAGATTGTGTGCGAAGTGCGTACGGCCTGTACGAAACCGTGTCGCGTTAAATTTATTCGCGCTAAATCGGGTCGGTTTAACGTCTCTCGGGGCAGTTTTGTTACGCGACAAATAGAGAGGAAAGCTAATTACTTTTGACCGTTGTATATATTTATAGCAAATTGGATGTAAAAAGTCCAGGGAGAAGTTTACAAATGTGAAAATGTTGGCTACTGGTATAATTGTAACGTTAAATACGATAAAGCAGTATAAATCAATAAATTCATATATTTTTGTCGTTTCAATAAAAAAATTTACCTAGAAATAAATTCTTTATTATCACGATAAGATTCTTATAATTATTGTAATAATATATTGCATACCAATTAAAGTGTTCTGGTCTCCATTGAGACCAGAACCTGAATCATGCAAGCCCGTATGTGCTTTCCGGTTGCGTTAAAAATATATACATATAGTCGTATAGGATCGCGCGGAACCAGTTTCAGCCGGGACATCTGCACGATAATGGCGACGTTAACGGCATGATAATGGCATGATGAACAGAGCCATCCAACTGCGATGAACTGTGCGGGAGCTGCGTATTCGCGCATACGATTTCGTTGAATCAGCAATTCTAGTCTCGTTATAGCGCCACGACTATAGCGCGCTATTATATAGCGACTTATAGTCATCACGACCTCCTATTATACGATCGCCGGTCTGGTCGATTTGGCCGAGGACACATTCCTGCGATTGGATTCCAGTCGACGCCGGAGAGTCAATGACCCGATTAAAGCGTGCGGCAGAATAGGAAGATGTCATACGATATGTGTATCCAAAGTCAAGTCGGATCTATTCTTCGAAAGTACCGTATTAATTAATTCAAATTCTATTCGACTAAAATCCTGGAAATTAACCTGATCTTTTTTAAAATAAAGTTTCGTATATTGTAACGTCATAATCGGATGTGACTTTTAAATACAAATACTCTGATAGTTGACAAGATAAAATAATTTCGAATATAATAATGGCTACTTCAATGATAAGTCTTCGATATAGTTATTCAATATCTGATAATGTTATCAGATCAACGCTAAATATTAAAGTAAAAATAGAGTATTTCTATACAGAATATTTTTAATATTCAGTCCTGAAGTCTCTTAAAAGAGACATAAACTTCTGGAGAGTTAAGCTCTTCCTCATCTTTCTCGTCAAGGCTACGACCGCATGATAAAACTTACTGCCCAATTTAATTATAACTTAAAATTTAAATCTATCTTGGTGGAAATTTAATTGGCATCCCGATTGTCGGAGCGTTAAAAGTGGAAAAATCTTGGCAAATTATGATTCTCCATCATGTACCTGCCAGCATCGATTTCAAATTTGTCAAAGAACCTGCGGCTGAAAGCGCATCCGGCACAGCCGCGAGATATCCTGTCTAGACAATACCCTATAGAAAGTATCTTCTGACACATTGTCGATCAATCGGCCGGGAGAGCATTCGCGAACACGCGGTATGCGACTGGCTTCGGTCCTTTGACGGTGCACCGGCGGTATCGCTGGTTCGCCACAAATGCACGAAATTTTCCCCGGGCATCGTTCGTCCATCGATACGCAGATCTGCGAATGCTCTATGATGTCACAGCCACGCCGCTCGCAATTTGCGAAATAGCTGAGCATTTTGCAGCAAACGAAACGAGCGCTGAAAGCTATTTCATTTACATGTCATCACTCGATGTAGTCTCGTTCATTCGTTTTGTGCGCCGTGACAGGTGCTTGGTTAATTATCATTTTTATATAATTAATTAGTTTCGGGGAAACGCGTGAATATGACTCGCGTTTCATCAAATACAGGATAATCATATACGAGAACTAAAGAACAAAAAACCGATATCATTTTCAGATTAAACACACACAAAAAATGTCACTCCATTGCTAAGAAAATTGATTACTCAATTTACCTTCTTCCTTTAACGGTTATCTTTAACAAAAAATATCTTCTTGTTAATAATTTTATAAAATATCTTTATCACAAGTTTTAGGAAAACTCATTATTACATATTCAAAACAAGAATTCATTTTCCATTGAAGAATATTATAAAATTGATTGAAGCGATTTTATATAAAATAAGCAAATCAAATTTGTTTTTTAGGCCCGGTTGCATCAACGTTACTTTGACTTTAAGCGAGACTTAAAATCTCTCTATCTCTCCTTCTCTTTCGGTTTTAAAGAGAGAAAGTGAGAGCTTTAGGTCTCGCTTAAAATTAAAATAATGGTGCAATCGGGCTTTAATTTAATAATCTTGATTGTGAAGTATTAAGCTTACTAGAATTCAGGATATATTTTGAATAAATTTGATGCTTGTGATAAACTTTATGACAGATTTGTGAATATATGAACTTTTAAAATATTTGAAACAAGTAATTATTACTTGCGCAAGTACGATTATGTTAACTTTGACGCCTGAAAAAACGAAAGTGATTTTCGAAAGCATTTTTAACGAAGAATACAAAAAAATATTAAAAAAAAAATTCTTCACCCAACAGATACCAAAATAACTAACAATTACAAACGGAAAACATAAGAAAAAAAGAATTTCAGTCCAAATATAAACAAAAAGCCTGAAAAATACATTCTTAATAACGTGTATTATAGATCATATATTTCATGACATATATTATAGATCGTATGCTACATAATAGATATTTTGGATCGAAACTTAATCATCATCAAAATTGTCGCCACTGTTAAAACCATTAGAAAGTTAGACCCCCTAGGCAGAGAGGAAGATGGGATGGCTCTTGCTTTGCGTTGTAAAGTATATGCGTGAAGGTAGTATATTTCGTCTCCCCTCTACGGGAGGGGAGGTTCCACCACAAAAAAAAATAACTTAACCCAAATTATATTTTAGTGTAGGGTGGATCTCGCTTTGCGTGAAAAGTCGGATCCCTCTAGGCAGGGATGGATGTGGGATGGACCTCGCTTCATGTAGAAAGTCGGACCCATCCCTAGCCAGGAAAGAGATGGGGTGGACTTCGCTTCGCTTTTTATTTATGGACTGAAATCCTTTTATCCTCTTTTTCTATCTGTATAAATTGTCATCAATTATTTTGGTATCTGATGGTTTGAGTATTTTTTATATTTTACTATTTGTTTCGCGTTCCTCGTTAAAAATGCTTTCAAAAATCACTTTTATTTTGAGAAGTCAAAGTTATCGTTATCATCCCCTTACGCAATAGTATGCATTTTTCTGTGTGTACCATTCTTTAAATAAAAATTCTTAAAATAATTGATGAAAAATAATTAAAATAAATGTAAAGAATTCAGAAACATTTCAATAAATGACGAACGAATTCATTTGTACCTTATCTTAATATTATCTTAAAATCTTGCCGTTTGAAAAAAGATATTACAATACTGACGAGCTACGACCTTGGATACCCAAATTGTCCAAGAAGTTCACGCCTAAATCTAGCTACAACTCGTTTGTTACAATGATGTTATTACATATCGAAAGAAGCAGACAGAGATTACATCATTCCTCTCATTCTCTCTTTTCTTCCCCTTGTGCTTTAGCAAAGCCCTTCGTTTCGCTGGATTTACTGTTAGCACGGGCCACACGGCCTACGCACGCTCGCTCGTTTGCTCGTTCGTTCGCCGATGTACTTGGCTTGCAAACACGCGTGTGTACACGAATCTCGCCTGGAGAGCGAGTTCACTTCAGATATATAGCATGTAACGCGAGACAAATGCGTGAACGCGTGTGTTCGATACTACGCGAGTGAGTCCGTGAATGCACATCCGCGAGACCAAATAATGGCGCATAGGCGTCAAATTTTAAAGAAGGATTTAGGAAAAATAAAAGTTTAACACTAAGAAAATTGTTTGATATGAATAATCATTTTATTGATATATGACTAACAAAAACTTTCTTATTTTTTAATTGAAAAATTGTGTTGTTAATTAAGATTTGGTTAGAATAACGCAACAAAATAAATCATTCATACCAAACATTTCTCTCAGTGGCATCAATAAACTGTATAGACACACATAAGATTCGATATCTAATAATTTGTATGAAATATTGGTGTTTGATTAAGATTCAATTTTAATAGTATTCTTTTAGTAGTCTCTAAATCTGAATCAATGGATAATCACTGATGTCAGTGCCAAGTATGCCACTGGTAATCAGTGAATGAAATGTGAGATCCCTAACCTAGCTGATCTTTATTATGTGATCTAACCAACGTTGTTTTAGTACATAAATTCAATAAATATGGAATTGGAAGATTGAAATTAACATGCAAATATCAGTATTTTGGTTATATAATGCTCGAACATTCTTCTTTTTTTAATTGAATTTCACTAGAGAATATTTTTGTAAATTTGAATTAAAACTGTCCTAATTTGTAAAGTATTTTAAATAATCTGCCATGTTTGATATAACCGATGTCAATATTAAGATAAGTGCGAAGTATAAATTTCATGAAAAATATACAGAAATGATAAACACATTTAAAGGCGAATTTGTAGTAGAGTTTTAAGAAAAATACTGCTCGCGTGTTCTTCCAAGAAGAATTCTCGTGTCCTCGGCCTCGAGTGGTCGTCATTCCCCGGGAGCAATATCACCGAGCGAGGCGCGAATTCTAATCTCCACGCCGTTGCGACCGTAGATAACGGCGGGGAGGAGAAATCAGAAGATACGGTACGCGTGTATACGTCTGCATGCATACGTTGATGCGCGCGAGCGAGCGGATCCCATCCCGGTCAGATTTCGCGTGGCGCGTGTGTGCGTGACGGGCGTGTAAATCGTGCGCCGGCGAGCTGACGGACATGTGCCACGTGAACTGCATAATAAACGGCGATCGTTGCCGGTACTTCGCCTACTCTCGAACGTTCCGTACGCGCCTTCCTCCTCCTCCTCCTCCTCTCCCTCCCCCCTAGTGGGAAGATAACGCGATGACCTCGAGATAAATTGCTCGTCCGTGTCGCTCGTTGGCCGATCGACTCTCTCGGAGTTGAACGACGGTGTCCGAGACAGGCGTCGGTTGCATCGCTCCAGGCGGAAGAAGTATACGCACGATACACGTTGACTAATCGATTCGTTGATCAAACGCTTTACGCTCTATTCAACGTGAAACGTTTCGATCGATTGACGTTGAGATTCATCGCATTACGTATAGTGAACTTCGAAGTTACATTTTAATCTAAGCGCAATATACATCTTCAATATTGTAAAGATATTATTAATATCGATAATATATTAAAAACGCAATATATCATAATGTATTAAAGAAGACCAGATATAAATAATGTTACAAAATGTAAGCATCCGCTCGTTGTGATAACAAATTCAAATAAAGGTTTCATTAAAGGTCAAAACACCGAGCATATAAAGAATATTATAAATAAAAAAATATATTAATATAATTATTATTAAAGAGATGTATAATAAGCAATAATTTCCAGCTCTCTGTTACTTCATTCAAGTTCCTCCCACATATTGTCATGTTTAATTACTATACTGTACGTAGCGATAAGATAACATCGAGCAGTGTACGATAGAATTAACTGGCAAAGTCCATAGAGAGACGTTTTGTCGTGCAAAGCAGCGATGGCCTTGGATGAAGAGCGCGTGATACGTCGCGAACGAAACATACGAGACTTTCGATTCGGCGATGAAACTGGGTGAACCGTGAGATACTTCAGCGTGTGATTCAGACTCGCGTGACGCAATCCGGAGGAGTTAGAGAGGCACCGACGAGATTTATTTCCTTGTAAACGTGTTTCACGCACACCTTCAAACGTGGCTACCAGAGTGCGACCGCAAAAACAACGAGCGTTGTCCTCGAGATAAATCAGTGACGGACGATAGAAGACACTTTTTATGAGACACATTCCAAACCATAGACGCGAAACTGTTCGCAACCAGCTATTTAAATAGTGGTAATAATAGCCTGACGACACGATCGTTTGCGATAAAGACTTTGGCACCAATTACAATGTCGGGCTTACATTCCAGAATAAATATCACTTGGCACAAATGACAGTCGACATTAAAGAAAAAAAAAACAGAATGAACAATAGCTATATCATGCGCAAAAACATGAACGCGATAATGAACGATTATTGAGTTGCTGATAATTGAATCTATGATACACATTCTGTTTCTAGATCATTATCTATGATATAATCTTTGATATAATATATAATTGAAAATAATACTAATTTAATATGGAATTTAAATAAATCATCCACACACATACATATCAAATAATTCTTTCCTGGTAGGATATTTATTCTGCTAATCTATAATCAATTTGGTTTATTATATATGACGTTGCAATCAAGGCATCCAGCCCCTTATTATCCTGTTAGACCATGCTCGGACACGCGATCATCGAACGAGTTGCCGAACACCCGACATATATTTTTACAGCTTCCTGCTACATGCATTCCTGTTCGTCTCGTCCTTTTCTCCTCCTCGCTCATACCGGTTAACAAACGGTCTCGGACGAGGCTACGGACGGAGAAGGTTAAAGAGCAGAAGGAGAGGTAGGATCAAGGGGGCGAGAGGTGGAGAGCCAGGTGGGGAGAGATAAAAAAGAAGCTGAGCGTGACCTTGTGCCCAAATGCCAGTTTCTGTTGCCGCACTCGGCGGCCAGCTGATTACCTCTCTCGGAGAGGTCGGGCTTGCATAAGCGTTAAATCGCGGTCATTACACGAGAGAAGAGAAAAGAGAGAGAGAGAGAGAGAGAGAGAGAGAGAGAGAGAGAGAGAGAGAGCCCATAATAGAACATATTTAGAACAGGATAATGTACGTTTACACGTTAGGATCGCTTTCTCGGAGAAAAAGGGCAAAATTGCAAATGAACTATCCGACCATCTGTTTTTGCTTGTATTGGTAAAAAAAAAACGTAATATCCCTTGCGTCGAACAGGGATCGAATATTTGAGTATACGCAGTTCAAGATATTTTACAGGTAAAGCAAAAAAGACTAGTTAATACTATTTAAATGAGGATAATATTTCTTTCTTATCTAAATCATTTAAATTACCGCGTAATTTTCTTTCGTGTAAAATACTCCCATTATTTGAACCGGTACGCTAATTACATGATTTACTTGAATAATAGTCGTTAGTTACATCTTCGATGTAACTTCGACACGAAAGAGCCGATCTTATTTACGCCTAAGGGGCAAACCACCGGAACCATTGTTTCGTGATCACGCCACGTGCGCGAAAAAGCATTGGAACGCGCATACGCGTGTCTCTGCGACATGTTCTGCCGCAGGAAATTCCAGGAAGTTTCGAGTCGACGCGTAAAAAGGCTCGCGTGATATCGGCAAATGCAACGTTGCGTTCTGGGATGGTCCTCCTCTCGTGCGGATAACCGATTGCCGACGATCCGCATCGCCGCTTTATCAAGTTTCCAATTTCACCTGTTCGTTACACGTAACGAGCGATTACTTCTCCCGGTTAATTCCGCAACAACATCTCTCATCGATATCTCAGGTAAATTTGCTCTTAATTTGTCGATGGCTTTCGCCTCGGCTTTCGCGAAGTGAAGCTTTGATATAACACGTTCTAATGCTTGCTTCGTTAATGAACGATGTTAGCTTGCAACGTTACTATCTAACGATGTATAATCAGTTATACATTTACTACTTCACCTGGTAAAATATTTTGCAGCGAGCCGTTAAGAATATTATGAATTTTTCTTTTTTTTCTTCCTCATTCGTGTTCGTTATCATAATGATGCGATTTATATACATGACACGATTTCTGTTTTTATGACATTTCAGCGTAATTTTTGAAACAAGTTCTATATACAACATAAAATTAAAATTACATCGGTTCTGTGATATATTTTTAATAACCTTAATCCTTTTTGATAAATTCTTATACTGTTTTTTGTTGAAACTAATTCATAGCGGCGCAAAGAACGATGCCTTTCTTAGAACGAGAATAATTTCGCTCGTGCACGATTAATCTTAACCATAGCTTTGTATTCGGGAAACGCATTTCAGGTCTCGCGTGACTCAGGCCAGGATTGAGCAAGAAAAAAGATGCATCGATCAATCAAGCTTTAATACCTCGTGATCGAGTGCTACCGGCTCCGATGGGATCTCAGAATGAGAGAAGATGAGACGTACAAGAACGTGGGATATCGATCGCAGGAGGATGAACCGCGTAGTTAACCTTCGTCGCTACACGATGGTCATTAGGGTAGCTCTCTCACCGCGCGTCTTCGTTCTTTTTGCGGCATTCCCCCCGTGGGTTTGCTTGTACCCCGACGAGAGAGAAAGGGAAAATTGAGAGCGCCCGCTCTCGGATACTATCAGACAACTTCGACCTTGAAAACATCTCGAGGATGCGAAGACGATTAACTCGTCTGCCGACAAACTGTTGCTTTCAATTTTAGCCAGACTAATTTTCACGGAATATCAACAAGCTGTGTTATATCGAGAGCATCATAATTTGTTGTATAATCGAAAAAATTAGCAATTACAACAGAAGTGTTACTTAATCCCAGGTATACACACTCCTTTTTGCTTATGTAAAGTATACCCCCGAAGTTTTGCCATTTAATTTGGAAACACCCTGTATACTGGGATTCTGGAAATCCATATTTATTATCGTAACTCCAGCAAAAATAGAGATTTTAATTAATTTTTTTTCAATCGATGAATTAATAAAGGAACAAACTCATAATTTATAAAAATCGATGGTTAAATCGAAGAATTAAAGAGCTTCGATATACATAATGGGTTGAAAAAAAGTCCAGAAACGTTAAAATGCTAAACTGAGAATGTTGCGCTGTAGTCTCAGAGATCTTAATGTGTATTATCTACAGTTAATATGAATAGAATTTTAAAAATATTTCGTAAAATTCATTTTACTTATATCATCAATTTTAATAATTCATTAATCTATTTGTTGATGGCTGTAAGTAATTAATTATAATTTTCGTTTTCACTAGTAGTTTAACCTTAATTTTGTCACTCGATCCTTGTTATTTTCTCTCTCCATTAATTTGGATTTCGACGAACAAAAATTCATTTTTTTTAAGAAACTTGATTGAATATTTTACACGAAATGGTAAATAAATTGGAAAACAATAAGAAAACACAAGATTTGTCTGTCTGTGAGCAAATAATCAGATTGCAGTTATAAAACAGCGCAAAACGTTGAGATGCATAGACTGTAAATTTCTCTTTTTCTTTTCATCGTCCGAAATAAAATACTGTGATCCGAAAAAGCGTCATAATGTAGCCGACGTTCTACATAATAAAAATACTCGGAAACGATATTTAGAGGGACTTGGCACGGACTTGATGTAATATATTGTCAAGTCGACGCACGTCCTCTGCTGTCTGACCCCTCCCTCCCGAACATGAGTAGCAGCAGTAGCAGACGATGTAGGAGGTCATCATCGTCGTCTAGTAGCTTGCCAACCTAAACCCTCCATCGCCCTTTTCCGCCTGGGCTCTTACGAGAAGAGCTTTAATATCTCAGTCATGTTCTTGGTTCACGGACTATTAATTATCCCTACCTAGATGCTCGCTGAACTCATCCCGTGGGTCAGGTCGCTGGATTTGTTGCGAGGATTAGCTTCAATGACACGTAAAAAGCACGTGAAAGAAAGAGAGAGACGATTTTTATTTATATCGATTAGCGTTAAGTGTGAAAAATTCAAAGAAAGAATGCGTAATATAACGAGATACAATGAGAAATTAGGTTGAAATGAATGAAATTGATTTCACTCTTTATAAAAGTGAAAACAGTACTTCCGAGTTTTATATCGACTACGTCAAAATCAACGACTGTAGTTCTAAGGCCAGATATTTCGAGCTGATCTTTTCTTAAATGCCAAGATATCAATAGCTTTCATTTGACTTACATTGTCGCAATAACAGTTTTGTACTTAAATTATTCGTAATCTAAAGTTCACCGGGGTTAGTTTCAAACATTCCAACTTTTAGTTAGCCGTATTTACAGAACTTACACACCGCTTCTTTCGATCGACGCTAAAGCGATACATAGCGACCATTGACAGACGTGGAGTCATGGCCGAGTCCACGTTTATCTTGAACTATGTTTCCATTGTTATTGATAAAGAAAGTGCATGCAAGTTTTATACTTTCAAGAATAACTTTCTACCCGACGAACTTTGACTATGAATAATTGAAAAACGGAACTTCGCGAGAAGGATTTGCCAATTATGATAATCGTACAAAGAGTACTCGTAATATTCTGGAAGAGAACAAACTTTCCAAGAACTTGTATACAAATTTGCGATTCAATGCTACGCGCACATTTAACGTTGAAAAAATTATGTTAATATCCTTTTGGTGTTATCACTTTCATCTGTCTACACCTAAAAATAAGCAGCCCGTCTGTTATACAGAAAAAAATCAGGGGACGCATATAATAGAAAGAAATCAACGATACCGAAAGTTTTGGCGGGCGGCCTTCGGTGAGGTCAAGCGAGGCACAGCGCGCACGGCTGGCAGGGTCATCGACACGTGCCGATCAGTGGCGTCGGTGTTAGTAAATGTTCTACCGGTTTATATTTATACGAGCCGAAGAGCGACGGTTTCGGGTCACCGCCTCGTTGTCGGCATTGCCGCGCGAATGATGACTCGATTACTCAGGCCGTGCCTCGTCTCTATCGCGATAATCCGGCGGAAGTCGGAGGAACGGCTCGCAGCTGGCGCCCGGAAACGCACGTAGATACACGTCATGCGCGCGCGCAACGCTTGGCTGTGGATACGCACGCTCGAGCTTGTCCCGTCCACCTCTTTTCTTTTTCCTTTTTTTTTTTCAGGCGCATCCGCCTGTCTGCCCTCCCCGCATACGACGAGAAACGAGAATGGCGAGTATACGCTTGACGTAGTCACGCGAGAGCAGTCAGACAAAGAAAGTCCGACGGCTAGAACCAGCGAGAAAGCGTCGAATGCAGCTGCCACAACGGTCGGGCATTCACTTCCCCGATGCCGGACGATAGTCTCGTTTCCTTCGAGGATCTACTGGTCGGCTGAACGTTTTGTCGCGGGGACACGCGAACAAGTAAATTACGTACGGGCAAAAACGCTTGCTTCTCGCGAATATTCGAGGAACTCGGAACAAAAGGTAAAACGCTTCTCGAAGCGTGGCAATTCGTGTTAATCATGATATTGGATCGAAATGTTATTGGCACGTTTCAGATCATTTCTGTGTCGAGGTTATTGACGAGGCAACTGATCGAGCAAAAGAAAGATACGATAAACGTCACGGATTACGGTGGATAATTCATGTCGACAGGGAAAGCGACTCTAGGATTTAGATTATTGGCATAACGTAGTCATGACATCGTCATGCTGCTGTTCAATGCATTATTATGCGCGTACTCAAAATCGCTCGTGCATGTGGCAGCGCTATTAATGGCACACGTAGTCGAGCGGAAAAGTAGCCGTGGTAAATAAACTTTTTATCTTCGTTACATATCGCGTTGCAACCATCAATTGACTGAGGTGATTATAGAAGACGTAATGCAACGTCAAACCTATTAAAGCGCCGTTTATCGAGACGCGAATCTACTTTCAATCTATAGAAATTTGCGAATATGTATCGATGCCTGTTCTCAAGCATTTTTATAAATATACCTTTATATTTTTATTTTGAAGTAGACAGATTAAAATCAATTGAGAGAAATTTGTTTCTGTAAAGTTGAATATATCTATCATCTAATCAAAACTATTTTTGATATTAAAACTTATTGATTCCTTTTTATACATTCTCTTCCAACTACTGAAGCTCAGTTTTCCTTAGTGATGTAATTAAATATTACATTTTACTTATAAGAAATCGGTTTTATTACTTCTTATTTTTTTATTATTCCTTATAATTTAAAGGAACACAATTTTATAGAAAAAGATCTCTGCCAATTCTTTGTAATTAATTCTTTTAACTCATATTTTACAAAAAGCATTGATAACGATTTTCACAATCTGAAAATTTTTCAAAAACTTCCAACGTAGAAACGTAGATTCGCAGAAATGTTTCATTGTAAATTGAAAGACAATAAAAAGAAACAAAAAACACGACTCACCGCAGCATTCTATCGTGGCGCTCTCTTTCAAGCAGCTCCTCCGGACTGGATGGTTGTGGGCCTAAGAGTGTGTGCGAAAGCGGCGGGTAGGCCCTCGACTGCCTCCAGAGTATCTCGGCAGCATGGTGACTTGGAGGAGCTGGGCTGTGGTAGCCGACCGGCGGCGCCGTGGCTGCGGCACTAGCGCCGGCGTTGGGCGCGCCCTGGGACGGATGCGCCATCAATAGGGACGTGTGTTGCACGCTCTGCACGTGCCAGATCCTGGCCGGGGCAGCGGCAGCGGCGGGGGCTAGCGGTGTCGAGGACGATGTTGTCTCCTCGACGCTAAGCGCTGAGCTCCTGCTGCCGCTCCTCTCGTCGCCAGAACTGGCGCTCTTCAGCGAGCTTACCCCGCTGTCGGAGCCGCTGTCGCCGTAAGTAGCGACACCGGCGGCGCCGCTGCTACCTCCCGACGACCGTATACCACCGACCGCCGTAGGCACACCGACGAGTACGCCCGTTCCAGGTATACCGGCCCCGGCCTCCACTTCCATGAGGCCGGCCTCATCGCCACCCCTCGATGTGTGAGACTGCTGTTGCACCTCGAGGAGGCTCGACGGGGTCAGGCGAGCGGTGGAATGGTGGTGATGTTGATGCGGGCTGCTCGCTAGCTGATAATGATGATGCTGCGACGGCGGCTGTTGCTGCTGTTGCTGCTGCTGTTGCTGTTGCTGCTGGTGATGGTGATGGATCACCGGACTATTGGCGGAATAACGCTGCTGGTGATGCTGTTGATGGTGATGATGGAACTGTTGTTGATGATGCGGCTGATGGTAAGATTGTATATGAGGATGATGATGGTGACCGGCGATCGGCGGTGGCGGCTTGTTCAGTCTCTCGGCAAGGATGATCGGGCTCTCGTTATGCCGATTGCGCTCCTGCTCCCGCTGCTGTTCCAGGAGCAGGCTGCTCTGCCTGCCGGGGCCGCCGCCGCCGCTGCTACTAAACGGACTCAGCCTCTCCAGCACGGAGCCTGAGTCCTGACTGCTCGACTCCAGCAGTTCGACGACCGATTCGACGCTGGCCGCCCTAACGCCGCCGACGCTACCCACGCTATCCTCCGTGCCTAACTCGGTGGTAGTCAGTTCTGTGCGTCGTGATCGCTGCGAGCTCACCTCTTCTTCACTGACGTTTTCGTCGCGCTCGTCCTCTGCCGCCGCCGCCGCCGCCGCCGCTACGTCCTCTCTGGCTTCTTCCGCAAAACCTTTTGTCTTTGATCGAGTCGACTTCAGCACCGACGGACTGCCCTCGTGGATGGCATTCGTCTTATCGCTGACCAGCGGCGAATCGACATGCAATCCATTCACGAGTAACTGTGGTGGCTGTTGCTGTTGCTGTAGTTGTTCCTTACTTTCGCCGACCTTATCTGCGCCCCAATCGGTCGCGCGAGCGTCTTTTCTTGATTCTGATTTGTTATCTGGTTGTTGCTCCTCCTTGGAAGCCGGATCGCCTCCGGGATCGACTTTGTCCGGAGGTGGTGGCTCGGGTTCTCTATCCCGCTCCCTGGATTGACTCTCCTCGTCCTCTTCAAGTTTACCGACCTCTCGTTCGGCCCCGTCGTGTTTTTCCGCCCCCGCTTCCTCTTCAACGTCGTCCTCGTCGTCGTCTTCCTCCTCGTCCTCTCCCTCTGCTTCCACCACCGATCCTCTGGCCCGATCCGCTACAGCTTCCTCGGTGTTTTTGCTCTTACTACTCTCGGATCTGAGCTTTCTGCCGACGGGGCTTGTTCTTAGCCGCTTAGTCAGTGGATCGCAGCGTTCCTGACTCTCTTCATCCTCTCCCTCGAGACGTTCTTCCTCCTTCCGAGGCGTTCGTCCTTGTCGGCTCTCGCTCCGATACGATGATGATGCTCGACAGACTCTCCCTCTGCGTCTGTCTTGACTTCTTGGCCACTTCCTGGCCTCGGTCTTCTTCGTGCCGGTCTCTGATGCTGTGCCGGCCCCTGGTCGGTGGTCGGACTCTTTACCGCGGCGCCACGTCTTCGTAGTTTCGAAGCACTTCCCGATGCACTGTTTGCTTCTTCTAACACCGGCCGTGCAACACGATTGCTTACCTTGCTAGACGGCGGACCTTTATTTTCGCGATCCTCTTGTTGCCGTGTGGATTCCGCCGAATCTTTTTCGTTTTTCTCGCGACTGGCACCTTCGCTCACGCGTCGGCGTCGATTGTTACGGGCATTGTTCTTCTCTGAAACAAGAAAGAGCAACGGTAAATGTATGATACAGAAATACATGCTGGAAAGTGAAATTGATACTGTAGCTAACTTGGAATCGAGTGCAGTTAATTTTAATGTTACAATACGTTTAAATGAACTGTACCTATTTTCTGTATCTATGTCATAGGACTATAATGTGCGGGAAAAGATAGCAAATCGTTAACTAGGTCTTAGAGTTAACAACTTTAGTATATGCTCCAATTTCATGATATTACGATATTATACAGTAGATACTATACGCGGAATATATAACCATGTATTTTATTGTAAATTAGTACTTTATAGCACTGTATGTGATTTCACATAGTCATACATAACTGACGAGAAATGTCTTTTAACCTGAAGTTTTTGAAAAGATGATAACGTTAAAGTTTTCCCCACAATGCAACAAACTCCTATAAAAACCGACATCAATTCAGAACTTTTTCACTCATAGTTCTCTTTTTGTTTATCCGCATTCCAGAATCTTTGGATGACATGCCGGTAAGTACACGTCTAATGATATCACGCGACGGAAACTGATTGCATGTAGAGAACATCACAAGCAACCGAGTCGCACAGCCGTTAATTATTAAAATTATCGACGGTACGACGGTAGATTATCGCGCGCTCGATATGCTTGTATACGAAGGTTATCTCGATACCCTTGATCGGACTGCATAATTGTGGCGGGCAACCGATCGATCCCTACAGCTGTCCGGTACATCGACTGTTCACCGTCCGGAGAGATTATGGAGCTGATTTACCGAGGTAATCCCTTTGATGTGCACAGTCAGTGATTCGCATAACTCGGTAACCCTAGAACGCTATATAAAGCAACCTCCCTGGCAACTCCCTTCTTCCACCCTCACTTGATATATTCGCACAATTCAATATATTAATTCTCTCTCTCTTCCAGGAGAATATTTATTTTTCAAATTTCACGGAATTGCAAGTTACAAAGAAACTTTTGACATTGAATGATGTAAGTCAGTCTTTGACGTATTATTACGTATTATTCAAATGGAAAAATGAATTGACGTGTGAAATTGAAAAAAAGAGACGATGCTACAAACAACTTAAATCTTCTTCAAAGTTGACATATGATACAAAAAAATTCTTATCATAATAATTAATGATACTTCAAGGATTATTTTCAAAGTCAAGTATTACTTGGAATTCCGATACTAAAGTATAAATCACGATAACAAATGTAATACCATTATCCTCTGCTCAATTGGCCGCCATCCAAACGCTGATAGCATCGGTAATAATGGCTATAATAACTGGGTATTAACTAAAGGTATTGTTATTGGTTCAACATTAAATCTTCTTAATCTATTAGACTAAATCGCTGCTCGTGCAATCGTATGTCGTTCCTGAATACTCGACAATATGGCAGTACGTTATCAATCGCAGTTATGAATCTTGTCTACTGACCTCGATCGAGAGCGTACTTTGTACGTAGATCAACAACGACGAATCATTTCAACCGAGGAATTGTGCAGTAATAGGTACGTTGCACGTTCAACTGGGTTTCCGGTTTCCGTCGCGTTAGTGCGAGTTCAAGGGAGTTCAAGGGGGTCTTCGATTAACCCGGTAGGTACATGGCCGTAGCATGGGAGCAATTTACAACAATGCACGTCATACACGTATATCCCATCCCGAAGAGAAGCGAGCGGATAGAAATTGCATGCCCTTCTCTTCGCGCGTGTGCGTACGTGCACGCTCGCGTGAAGGAGAAACTGGTTGGGAAAACGAATAGAGAGGGATGAACAGGTGAAGGGGAGGAGGCCACGCACAAGCATCCATACGCACAGGCATGTACACCCACTGCACGAGCAGATAGAAGGATAAAGGGAGGTAGGGAAGGAAGACACGGCGCGGCGGAGGGATTTATTACTCGGGATTTACTGTTATTACCCGGAGGGGGAGGACCTCTCCACAACGGGCAATAGCGATGCCTCCGGCGTGGGGTGTGTTTATCCGATATGTGTAGTTCGTGCACGCCACACACATACCTACTTGTACGTGTGTATACGGAGATATATATACGGATACGAGGCGCATCGTTGGGACGAGCCGACATCCGTGCATCCCGTCTCCTAGCGATCTGCGGTTTGTCGTTCTACCGTTGCACGCATGCATTACGTCGCGCGTAATTGAACGGCGATCCTGTACTTTGTTTCGCACTGTCGTTACTCATAACGCGTGACGTCATTCATACAGCCGTCACTTTCGGACCGAGACGTGATTATCGGATGTCTCTATCGATACATGACAAGAAAATGGCTTTTCATTGTTGGTAAGTATTACGTAGCTACCACTGAGACCAAAGTACGAGTCTCATAATAAACTACAAAAGATAATAGTAATAATTCATATGAATGACATGGAAAAGAATGCGTTGCGCAAAAAATTAAGAACAATTTTCTGAATACGTTTTCTCCATGATTAGATAATCGATGTCTTTGTAAAAGCGTCCTTAGTTAGCAAGCTATTTATTAAAAATATTATTTTCTTGAAAAAATTTCCTTTTCTAAGGAAATGTTTTTAATGATTCACTATGGTGAATGATGGAAAGTGGGATAACCTTGATAACAAAAAATTTCAATGAAAAGTAAAAGGATGCTTCCAAAAAGTTTGTGAATATCCTAATATTAATATTGAAAAAGGTCAAAGATTCCGTGGCTGATACGAGATTCTTATTGAAGTGAAAAGTACTTGAAAAAATATGGGTCGGGGGATTTTATTCAGCCCAGGGCTGAATTTTTATTTATACGGTCCTTTCATCTCTCGGTCAAAAGTCCACTTTTTATTCTTTTTTTCGTAATACAAATATTTACGTAATGGATCCGCATTTCATGTTTAAGTATGATAACGGTAGAGAGCGGCAAGAAATATCATGTTATCTTATAATTCTCAGAGGATGCGATAACCAGGTTATTAACATGTAATTATCGCTTCGTAAAAACATTGCGAGACTGTATTATATGAGATGAATGATACTGTTTGCGTGTTCTTGTGACAGATTAGATATTTATATGTAACAAGAAAACACTCCAGTATTCGTAGTAAATGTGAAGTATAATATTAGTTATTGGAGGCTTGTTATCCCATAGCGCGTTGCATTATGTAAGACTTATACGTGCGGTTTATTTGCATGTAAATTCTTATCGTCGTGTGTACAGAGCATGACAAATTGCTTTTGTCCTCTGAAATAAGTATGATAAAATAAAACGAGTACGCTACTACAAGTTCACTGATAGAAAACCAAAAGATTTATAAGTAACGTCATTAAATGGTTCTACCAATGTAATTTAATTTGAATTAAACTTACTATTTATCTTTTTCTAACTCCAAGAATTAGAAAAAGATAAAGAATAAACTGAACAGAGATTAAAGTTAATTTTATATTGGTAAAACCGAACTAAGAGAGCTGTAAGACAAAATGATAAAAATAAAATTAAACAAATAATTTTACGTTTAATTTCTTTCAAGATATTCTGACATGTTATTTTATGATTCAATATGACATTTTACATCTTAAATATTCGTCATCATTAACAAATCGCACACTGAAAAAAAATATCAGTCAATTTTAACAAATATTTAGTTCAATACTGCCAACTAAATATTTATTAAAATTGACTATATTTTTTTTCATTGCATCAATCCACACATCGATTAATTTTTTGCAAGACAATCTCCAATCATCACGATCGGAAATTGTTTTCATGACCTTGCATCTCGCTTGGCAGCGCGGAAAGCGGAGAGCTTTAAAAGCGCATGACCCTTCAAAAGAGGTTAGGTCGTGAAAAACAACTCCTACGCCAGCGCTCTTTGTCACGAGGGGCAACGGTGCATCCCTAGTTTGAGATATCGTCGGCTTGCTCCGGAGTTGCAGGGGTGCGGAGAATTAGATATGCTTGGGCGGTCTCGCCAGGCATTTAAACCCTTTGTCAAAATCAACGCTTCATGCAGACAAGCGGGCAAGCAGGTAGCCCTTCAAACTCTTTCTCTCTCTCTCTCTCTCTCTCTCTCTCTCTCTCTCTCTCTCTCGTTCCCTCTCCTTCTGTCTCCCTGTGGTTAACAAAACATCACCTTCCTACCTCCAACTCTTACCACCCATTCCCTCATACGTCTACTATCGACCGCGTCATGCTGAATCCGCATTCTGCACGCGCCATTAGTTTCAACGTGAGTATCAGTCACTGCCATCCGCTCGCTCTATTACTTCTCTTGAAACTTTACGTTACATACAAAAGTTCGAGAGAGAAAGAAAAAGAGAGAAAAGTGTGCTGTATGGAAATTGAGTCAGATTATGATTAATAATTTCGAGAAATTGTTATTATGTATAATGTACATACTTTTCACATTCGCAAATTAAATACAAATATCAACATGCTATTTATTTAACTTTCAATTTGCTTTAATGTTAGATAAATCACAGGAAACCTAAAATACCGTGCACTATTCAACTTAGAAACATTTGTGGTGCTAGAGATAGTTAATAAAAACAAAGCGTGTATTCGCGCTGCAGTACCTGTCAATTAAGTATTTAAGTCGATAAGTTTGAATCACTCCATTATTCATTTGCTCTTTTATTCGTAATACGTTCTCACTAAAGTTGGTTTATTTTAATACATTCAATAACGATTCACCAAATTTTCTATACAGTACAGATCCCGGATGTTAAGCGTCTCATTCGAGCAATAACGCGCACGAGTTTTACATGAATAATAGATTTAGAATTAGATAGTCACATTAAGCACTAAATGCGCAGCATACATACGAGGTCTTATGTATATGTTAATGCAACAGGATCGCTGCGTAAATGTAAAAATTGTCGTTTACCCCGCGAATGGAATACATTACAAAATGTTACGACATTCGCTTTATAACATTGATTTTAAAACATGGAGATTTCCGTTTATACTCGTATAAACGGAAGGACATAAAGGTGTGGCAATAAAACATCACATTGAAATTAATACGGCAACGGATTGGTAAACGCCTGTAATGCGGTGCTTTAAATGCAAGAGCGATTTATGCACTAGCGATGTACGATGTAGCACTTTGATAATTAGGTTGATCAATTAAGCGTATTTGAGGGAAAATCAGATAAATGCTACGGCATGTACTAACGCAAGGAATTACACGGCAGTCTGTATCAGAGAGCAATACATTTCTTACAAAAGAATCACATAATACGAACGAGAACTCATTACAGTTAATTAAGCGATATAAATTTATGGTTTTATTCGCTGCTTAAAAATGAATTTCGTCGTGATAGGTATATTTTCGTAATGTTTTATTAAGAATGAAATATCTGGATGCTAGACATTTATGGTTAATAATTTAAAATCCGATAAATATTTCCTACATGATTATTTTATATTAGTTGTAATGTATGGCAATAACCTGGCATTGAAATAAGATTAATAGTTATACGATTTAC
Source organism: Mycetomoellerius zeteki (assembly GCF_001594055.1). Classification (NCBI taxonomy): domain Eukaryota; kingdom Metazoa; phylum Arthropoda; class Insecta; order Hymenoptera; family Formicidae; genus Mycetomoellerius; species Mycetomoellerius zeteki. Next base: position 233,659 of record NW_017257391.1, on the reverse strand, counting down.
CTACAACGAAAGGCGATACGGGTGAATGAAAGAGTTGGCCAACGAATAAGAGTTCGTGTTCGTGCAAAGATTCGTGTGTCTCTTCGAAGAGACGCGTCTCGTCTTCCACGACGCTTATTTTAGGAACCGCTATTTCTGCCGATGCTCTCTCCACAGCGGCGCTATGGACGAAGATCTCGCTGTGCGTTTGTTGATAAACTTATTTCCAACATCGCGGAACGCGAAACGAAGCGGAGCAGAGTGGCAGAAGCGACGGCAGAAAAGAGAGAGGGAGTGAGAGAGTAACTCGTGCCACGAGATCGTGGTGACGAAGAAAAATGGCGACGGGGTTGAAGAGATCCGGGACCTGGGGTGAGCTTAAAGACATGGAAGGAGTCGGCAAGAATAAAAGTTCTGGCGTACCGCCAGGCCTTCCTCTCTCTCTCTTTCTCCCGATCGTCTTATTCTTCCGCTTCTGAGACGCCCAGACCCCATGCCAAAACCCCGCGCAGTGTCAAGCCCACCTAATTTATTCGCAGTCACTGTCGATCTTGACGGAAGTTTGATAGAGCTGACGGGGCATCGCTCGGTTTAGACACGCTATGTTAAGCACGACATATGACATCTCGGAACATCGTAATAGCGAAATGAAGCTTCACAATTACTGTACTTTGCGGGATAATAGACAACTTGTACTTTACTCTGTGATTACTTTCACTTGTAGTTACGTGTTATTTTTATGTAACAATGCTTTAATAACATTTGGTATTTATGGCATCAGCTTTTATAAAAAGAAAATAGTTTAAAATTAAAATCCACTGTGTTCGGTTAATGAGTATGTAGAAAAAGATTAAAGAAAGAAAGCAACACATTAAAAATGAATTCTCAAAATGTTATTTCTATAAAATATCCAATGATATATTTACGATACACACTAAAATATCACAATAATGTGCAAGTAAAAAAAATATATCGAATATTTGTAAAAAAAATCGCATAAAAATTATAATTATTATAATCTACGAGGATAAAACGCAACTGAAACTTTCACAATAAATTTTACAATAAATTTTTCTAAACTTAAAAATAAATTCACGGCGATTTGGCTTTGAATTATTTTGCATTCTTATTAAAAACTCGCTTATATAAGAGACACGATCGCAGCTGTTATAACGCGACCTTGGGACACTTTATGATCACAAGAAAACCGAGCAACGTCGCTTCTTTATCGCTCAACCTACATGACAGTATTCACATATCCATATTCATCATTTATTAAAACACTGTGCGTCGTGGTGCGGTGAACGTGTCAACAGTTTCTATTAATAAGCAAGTAGGCATTTACAACTGATATTTTCCGTAAAGCACGTAATCATCATGACAGTCAACGCTGAAGGTTAATATATGCAGTATAGCGCAGTAAACAGCGCGCTACGATTAATAGAATTAATTTGCACTTGATCGACAATTTATCTCGAAGAGCAACAAAATATTTCTGCCCGCTCGAATTAAAGGGGCGCGTATTCTCTTTAAAACGTTACTGAACCAAATCAAACTGAAGCAAACAAATCCAGTTATTTTTCGACGCTGTTATCGGACTGAAATATAGATAATCACTTCAGCAAACGTTTCGGATAAGAAAATAATTTTCCTAATTTATACAAAGATTAGCGTATTATTGGCGTATTATTGGCGTGTTATAATCGAGCAAACTTTTCATTAACTTCTTTTCATTAACTTAATCAACTTTGGCAATAGCAAACAGCAAGATAGATCGAATGTAACGCATTTAACTTGGAATTTAATCGTCGCGTCGCTGAACCGAGTTCATTTATGTGCTTTGACAGATAACGCGCGTGACAGTAATAGAGTGATAAATCGAGATTGATTGCGACCGATTTAGAGAACGAAGGAAGTAATAGAAATGCACGTTCTCTGTGCGTCGATTGTGTAAGTGCTCTTGATGGCATCGATATATCGCGTCTCGTCTCGCATGATCGATCGTCCGCGTGGCTAAAAGATACTGTCGCCTGGAATCGGACGAGTCGGAAAGATCGAGAGCGATTGAACGACCGATCTGCGCTTCCGCGTGATCTTCACTTTAAATGATTCCTTGCATTAAAGTATAATTCCTATCATCTACGGATTTATACAGACAATCTGTGTTATAAGTTTTCTTCGATATATTTTGAACGTAATAATTCCAACTTTTAACATTATTTATTTCGATAATTGCTTCTATTTGCAATCTTGTGACAAATTAAAATTCGCTTGAACCTAATTCCAAAAATGAGATTTTATTTTTATTTGCTCGAGAGTTGATTCGTTAAAATTTTCAGTTTTACAAAAAGCTCCTCGGAAACTATAGTTGAATATTTTTGATGTGGAAAAATTAAACTTACGCGAATAAAAGATATGGTTATTTTAAGGGGAAACGAAAAAAACTCAAAGCTAATTAGATAAATATATGATTCAATATAGAAAAGATTCATGTAGGTATATGCATATGTTTTTAAAAACATAAAAAGTGTATTTAATTGTGCGCACGTTGAACTGTAAATGAGAAAATAAATACTATTGACGCATTCATGAAACTTAATACTCGCCATGGAAGATTACGTCAGAATCTATACGTAAAGCGTTATAAATTCCGATCGCGTGAAGAGATCGTGGATCGCGTTATTCGTGCCTGCGTTACGTAATGACACAGTGTTTTGCAATGTAAATCATAGGAGAATGAGAAATCTACACCGGTGAGATCGCTACCGTATTGGGCCGTCACGATAGAGAAGAGTGACATAATTCACGATTGCTGTTAACGCCAGGCGAGGTCAGGCAAGTTCTGCTCCCATGAGAGCGACGCTTTAATTAACGCTCAGAGTAGCTTTCTACTATCTTTCTCTCTCAATTTCTCGCTCTTTCTCTCTTCTCTCTTTTTAAACCTGATCTCGGTAACAGTGACGAGTCGACACGTGGGTCAAACCTTCACATTTCCCGCAGACGGTCTACGAGGTTCTTGCTCCGAAGAAACAAGACGCAAAACTGGAACGGTTGAGAGAAAGAGATAAAAAGGAAAAAATGACTGAGGATACGATCTATAAGGATCGACTGTAAATTCGTCACGTGTCGACCATACGGGCCGGGTCTTCTACCCGCTCCGTTTTTATTATTTTTTCCTCGCTCCCCTTCACGAGTTTCCACGTATCAGGCCTTAAAAGAAAGAGAAGAAACAAGAAAGAAAGAAACACAGAGAAAACGAAGAAGAGAAAGAGTCTGCGAAGGAGGGAAATGGAGGCCGTTAGAATGAGGGGGACGCCCACCAACATTCACGGTGGCCTGGACCCAGGAGAAGGCTTCGCAGCTGCAAACTCCTATTGTATCTTTACGACGTTGCGACGGCGAGCCAAGGCCTCGATTCCTTATCCCCGTCACACCCTGACACGCGCGTTTACGTCTTCCTTTCTCTACTCTAGCCTTCGTCTATTCACGCTCGCCTTTTACGCGCGATAAAAGCTCCGAGAAATCGCCCGAGTTCCTCAGAAACGACGTGGCCATGATATGCGATGAGAACTTTTACGGTATCCTTGATAGGATGAGAACGATCGAGAACATTTTGCACCTGTCACGTGCTGCACTTGCTGCTGCATTTAATACTAAATACGGTTGTTTCGCTTTAAATGATTTAACCTAATATAACAGTGTCAACACTGATGAAGAGACAACATGTGCGCTACATATGTGGCACGAATATACATTTAAATCTTATTTTTCTCGTTTGAAAAGGAAGAAGTTTATAACAGTATATATCATAAAATCTGTGAACAATTTTGTATCAATTATGTATGCAATACATTTCCAGTTTTGAAATTCTATAAAAAGAACATTAAAAAATGTACCAAGATAATAAAACGCTTGTGTATAATAAAATTCTGTTTTTAATGATTCATATTTTCCTTTCTTTTTCATATTCATTACAGAATTATGAACATAAATAATAATATGAGCTTTTCATTTCGTACAATAAAAAATTCAATGAAATTTCGTCGTTTTCTTTAAGCGATAATTTATAATCTCCCTGTCTTTGACTTTACGCGGGCCATCTCGATCGATTGGCTTTACTTTCGAGACAGTTCTAACGGAAGTTACGCGGAAATATCAATGCCAATAACATCGTGTCAAATGAACCGTCGGATTATGCCGGATATCCCTCGGCGCTACGCTTAATTGGCGGAGCTGTGCTCGTGACACTTTGTACACGCAAGTAATGCACACATAGTAATACATACATCACATACGTGATTGAATGCGCGGGCGGGCGTGTACACACGAAGCCGGCGTTCGCGCGTTGGGAGGCACGATATATTCGAGCTTTATCGGTCGTAAACACGCGAGTAATTATCGTCGCCGACCATCTTGTCCCGTGGCCGCGCGTCACACATCCGGTCACTGACCATTCAATCGTTACGATCCAGGCTGCGGGCTCGGCTACGACTAATAAATAATTCAGGAGCAATGGGAAACGCGGCTCTCCCTTTTCATCCCTCCGCGTGATAATTCGCAATGCGAAAGAGGCAAACGAAAGCACCGTGCCATTAATCCCCATAATCGCAACGAATTCTGAATGGACCGTTCCAATTTCCGAGTTCTTACAGGGTAGTTCAAGGCTTTTGAGGCTTTAGAAATCTTGACTTTGTAAAATACATATTTTGGAAAATACTCTTTCTAATCGTCACTTAACTTTAAAAAAATAAAAGAATCGATGTTAAATTAACAAGACAGATAAAAATATTGTTTCTCTATCTCATTCTGTTATTTTCATATCAATGAATATAAAATAACGAGGTCATAAATTAAGGAAAAAGTTTGAAAATTGATTACTTATTAAGATTTTGCTTGCTTTTGCACACATTTTACTTGCAATTAACTCTATTCTGCTAGATGTATGTATTACAAGCGGTATTTACAACTAAAAGATAAAAAAGATGATAAAAAAAAGAAGGCTGTTTATTGTTATTTGTAAATCGATATGCAAAGATCCGCGCGCTTATTTACACGGATGCAAATTTTCTCTAATAATTTATATATTCACACGAATAGTCACCAACACCTTTATATTTAAACCAGTTTATAAAGAGCACCCACGCGTGTAGCAAAAATAAATGCGGCAATAAATGAAATTCACACGAGCGTCCATTATAGATACGCCTGTCTCGTGCACAATGCGGCGCGCTCCGAGTGTCGAGACCTTGAAAATCTAACAGTACGTGTAATTTCACCGTCAGTCACGCAACAATGATTGCGGAATCCTTACCCACACGGTCGGGATCGCGCTTGCGGAACGCGATACGACGCGATTTAAAACGCTTACTGTCGTGACCGGCGACGCAATTGGCGGTGTAGCGTTCGATCTGAGGAAACGATATGCGTTTTAATGACACGGATGATTAACAGGTCAGTGTCCGACGTAACAACGACAGGCTTCGTTTCTACTCGAACCGCCCGTCGATTTACTTGGATCGTTAGAGCGTACTTTGTCGTTGGTTCCCAAAAGCCCGGGTAATAGAGAAGGTATTGTGAACGCCCAGCCGGTCATGATGGGCTTTCGGGTTTATGACAAACCGTAAACGTTGAATGAGCCACCATGAACGGTCGAATTGGATGAGCAGGTTGTGGTTTGTGTACCTGCGCATGACCCACAACCGCTGAAATAGCTACCGGTAGTTTGGAATAATTTATAAGAAACCCTCGATTTATCTTCTTCTTAGAAGAAGAATCTTACGTATTTTCTGAAAAGTGAGCTGCTGAAATCTATATCAATCTGACCAAGAACTGACAAAAAAGTTTGAACTAATTCCGTAATACTCCAGTATTATTAATATATATATATATGTAGTAATACCTATTAATAGATATATTAGATATAAAAATTTTTATCAACATATAATCAGTACCATATTAAATTAATAATTATTGTATACATATATTCGTAGCGAATATCTATATTAAAACTTTCATAAAATTGAAAACGTAAGAATACTACAGATCAAATTTATTATCAAATTATAAAGACCAAAATTAAAAAGTATAATTTAAATGAGAGAATAAATATATTAATTCAATAATATACATAACATTAAAAATAACATTAATAAAATTGTAGCAGATATTAAAGAAACTATTCCCAACCTTGATACCTGAAAAACAGCTCTTTTATTATTATCAATTTACGTTAATTTAAATATATCTACTGTTGTTTCGAAATTATACATAGTTTGCGTGATACTTTGAATATTATGCGCATTGATTATGCGTGTATACATGTCCAATACCGGTTTCTATCTAGTCGCAGATAAAACATTTAATGGAACAAGCGAACGTGAATAAGCAAACAGTTATTCCTTTTCAAACTTCGTTTATGGTTTGTATGTTGTAAGAATTACAAACCGGTTCTCCTGCCTCGTGCTGGATAAATCTATAGTTTGATTGAATTTCTCGCCATCTATTAATCAGTCGTTCTTACAATGACTCTATTTGCCATAATTCACCACACTTTGATTTCGTGTTTCTATGTCAATGATATTAACATTAAAGGTTTAATTATATCTTGTAATTTAAGCATTAAAATATTATAGTTTTCACGTTAAACAACACACTAATTTTCATTTAAGTAGCGCAAATAATAAATATCAATTATTTTCGAACCGTTTCCCAGAAAGGTCCATTTTACCGTCATCTGGAAATCATGTATCACTTATAACTACATCTGGAAGAACTCTCGTCAGATACACCGATCGCAGACCATCGGAAAACTATATATACGCACAACTCGTGCCTTATCTTTACTAGCAGAATACCATTTTCGATAAAGCGTGAGAACTGGCGAGGTTACGGCGCTACGCCTCTTCGAGAAGCTGAAGACCTTGAAAGACTTCATCGCTTCGAGTCTTCGGTTAATTTTGGTGAACTATGGAGTATACGCGAACAATCGTCGTCGTCGTCATCGTTATCGTCGTCAATAGGAACGTCTCCCCTCGCCTATCGAGAGACGAAGTCAAAGAGTCTCTTACAGTGAATAAGGAAAACGCGCTCGTCGAAGACGAGACGGATCTTAAAGAGGCAATATTACGCGAATGACGAAGCGGGTGCAACGGAGAAGAGGAGACAAGACAGGGGGCAATTCTAAACGGCGTGTCTGCCGCTTCAGGTCACGATCTGCTCACGTGTTCCGCTTAAGTCGTCCATTACATTTTATTGCGTTGCGCCGATGACGTCACGACCAATTGACCTCCCTTGAGGCCGCTCCGTGAGTTTAACGCGAGCCAATGGCTTCGGGGGGTCCGCGGGAGTCGTTATTCCTGGACAAGACAGTTCCTGTCGCGAGAAGATGGGAGGAGGAGAATGATATAGAGCGATGAGGAGGGATAGCTGAGTGGAGAAAAGAGGAAGACTGTCGCTTGACGTTTCTCGACGCCGAAAAGTCTCCCTTGTTTTTTTCTGGAACTAAGCCGACCAAGAGCGCAGTCAGTCGTTAGCCTCAAAGACTTCTCAGTATTCGACGAGCAAGTGCTCACGTCGTGCGTCTTTCGGCCGGAATTCACCCAGGCTCGCGCCAGATTAACTTCTCGAAGCTAATATATCTTCGACGGGTCATTAGATAGTTATCGCGGCTCCTCGCACTAACCCGCCCTTGTCTCCGGGACATTCGTACATTTTGCATCAGAGATTGTGATGTTTACAATGTCTAGCTTGTTACGTTTTCGTACTGGATTCTGAATTACTTATTATAATTACCAAAACAAATCGATACTTCGATACTACGAACTCTTGTAGCAGTGACGTCCGTCAATCAACAGATAATACAGTAATTAAAATAAAATGATTGGTACATGGAAAGGAAGTTTCTGCTTTAATACACAGACAAAAAGATTTCTTTGGATTTAATATTCCTATTTATTTGACTCAAATTTGTTTTATTGAAACAACATATGCTTGTACGAAATATTATTTGTTTGAATAAAAATTTTGTTGTTTCATTCGAGGAACCTCTATTGTTTCAGAGAAATAACATTATTATTTGAAGTAATATCTTTCAATCGAATAATATATTATTTTGGTTACAATGAATACAAACAATAAAACAAATTATTTGTTCAAAAATGGCAAAATATGTTGATAGAGGTTATGATAGAGGTCCATACAAATAATTGCCTTCTTAAAACAATCATTATATTTTTTTGGCCAAAATTACGAAAACAATGGCGTTTATATAACAACAGGATTAAACGAACAGCATTATATGCTGTATTAATTATGCTTGTGCAGTACAATTTGATCACGCGAATGCCGAAGATAAACATTATCTGTTCAAACAAATAATGTATTTAAGACAAAGATATACATTCTTTCAAATTCAAACAATCGTACTTATTGATTCAAACATGGTTTGTTTGGACCATTCCAAATTTATTTGGATACAATAAAATTTATTAAATCCAAAGAAATCTTTTTCTCTGTGTATCTAAAACTTAGCTAGATACAGAAATTAACTTTGTTGGACTACTAAAATAATTATGTAAGACACTTAAATTGATTGCTAGAATGTCAACTTTCTTTTTTGCAACATTGCTCATCATGCTTGAGTTTCGTACATAATTATTTAGATTTTAGATGATTCGACAAAATTTATTTACATAAATTTCGACAAAATTAAGTATTTACATAAATTTTTAGATACTTTAACAAAATCATTTTTTCCGTGTATACTAAAAACTTATATTAATGACTTGAATTCTTTATAATCATACAATATATGTTCTTCTTCGTTTATATATTAAAATATATTATATATTAAAACTTTCGAGCATTCTTTAAAACAGTCAATCGCTCAATCGTTATTTGTCTGATTGCAATAGTACCATTTAAATTCCTACTATGTAATTCCTCTATACATGAATGGAATTCGGACCACATCATGTAATCATCATCATCGTGCTCCCTCTGCCTCCGTCAAAAGCACTCGAGAACTCGGCGCATCTCGGAAGTGGATGAGCGGCGATTGACCTCTCTGCGACCTATGGCTAGTTTGTGCGAAGAGCAGCGAGATGAGTCACTGCGCTTTCATCTAGGTGGGCTGATGACGCGTAGCGGATACCTAAACTCGGTAAGCGAGTCATGCTTCTCTTCGAAACTAAACGGTATGCTAGCCACGTATGTACGTGTCTCTACTACCCACCGACAACCACGGTTGACTTTATATCAACGGGTAAAGGAAAAGAGAATAGATGAGGGCAGAAAGTGTAAAGAATTCAAGAGGTAGAACAGTGTTTTCCTGCCTTTTCTAATGACGCTTTCATTAAACTATATATAATTGTTCAGACTTTGAAAGAACATTTTTACTCGGAGAATATATACCATGAAAAAAACTATAAACATATACATATGTACCTAATAAAAAAAGACTGTTGTCTTTTAAATTCAAAATGCAACTCCTGTACGAATTTTAAAATGCACTAAAGAATACTCGAGAAACATTATTGTTCCGCTGATTGAAAAATACTGAGGCAGAGTGACGGAGACATCAAACGAAGTCGTCCAGCAACATGGTCATTCTCGTGTCGAAGGGAAGTCGCCATATGGCGGCGACATGCGGTAATTTTTAAACTACTTTTGCTCGACGGAAGCTTCTCCGTGCGTCATTCAAGAGATCTCTTAGTTTTTTGACCTTACTTTACGACTTCTGAAAAAGCACAATCATTCGTCTGTACTATGTATTTTGTATCGTGGTCGAATTACTTCGTCTCGATCCTCGGAAACGTTTTTCTCCTTTCATCAGAAATTCGTGATTAGTTGACTTCACCAAACGAGTTAAAGTACGTTTCAATGTGTTCAACATTACAACATATTTTAAATTAATTGTTACTTTATACCTCAGCATTTGTTTTTCGAGCATTCTTCAGTCGTTCTGCTAAAATTCGTACAGGAATTTAGAATTTGAAAGAATTCTAAATGCAGTGCTCTTGCAAAAGCACTTTTTTTTACAACATATTTACTTATTAGACAATAAAACAACAGCATTTTTCTATGCGCAATATTTTTATACATAAACGTACGTATGTAAATATATGTTAAAAGAATGTTCCTACGTCTAGTAGAAGCACACATAGAACTTGATCTTTCCGTCGACGTCTGTCGACAGGTACTTCGCGTAATACATTTAAATAAAGCTGACTCGTCAGGTTTTGTATATAAACTCCTGTGTGAATATCTCGTGGAATAAATAACAGAGAGGAAGAAACGCATATAGAAGGAAGGAAGGAAAGAAGGGAAAAGGGAAGGAAGGAGGAATGCGAGAGTAAAAGAACGAAAAGGAGTTGATCGTGGAGTGGGTCAGGAGAGACGACGGTGCGCTCTTAAGACGCAATCCACGACTATATACTCCACCGTCATCCGTCCACCACCATATGCGAAGGTCTACGTGAACGACCGCGAGAAGAGTGATTCGCTTCCTTCCTCTCGTCTATATGCCATCTCATCTTTGTCTTTCTCTGGCTATTCCTTCTGGGCGCAAACTATACCGAGAAGTAACACAGAGTCAGTCGACATTGTGAGACGGTGGACAGTGAGAGAATAGGAAGAAAACAGAGAGGAAGAGAAGTTAGATTCCCTAGCGAGTCTATATCACGACAGAACTATCAAATAGGGGCGGATACAAACCCCGCACCTCTCTTCCTCGTACCACAATACTCAGTCTTTGTGGGTGTACTCTCAGTGGGGATCTTGTACACAACACCAGCGTACACGCATTGACTCGATCGGTCATACACACATAAGCACGAACGAATGCAAGTCAGTGCCGACGATCTCTGCTTCAGATATGCATCACGGTTAGAGGAAAGGGAAGGATGACGAGGGATAAAGACAGACGGAGGTCGACAGACCTCTCTGCTCTACCTTCTCTTGCCAATTCTCCGTATGAAAAAGGAGAGAGGACGATATGGCGAACGGAGAGAACTCGCAGAACCGGTTTGACGGACCTCAACTGGTTTCATTAAATCCCGATTGTAGCCTCCTCTTCCTCCTTCTCTTCCTTTTCGTGTCCACTTCGTCCTCCTTATCCGTCTCGCATCTGTGTGCATGCACGAGTGCGACTAAAAAGCCATGGTAGTTGACTTGATCTTCGTGTTGGCGGACTCAAGGATTGCCCTCCTCTTACTCCTCCTCTTTCCTCTCGACGATAATACGGAATATGTGAAAAAAAGATGAGAGTCGAAGCGCAAAAGGAAAGTCCTCGGTAATTGCTTCAGTCCCGTAATACTCACACTCGAGCAACCTCGCGGAGGGCCTGCGGCCCTGCAACCGCGCATCTCCTCGAACGTTTCCTTGCTCTTTTTATGGCCGTTGCGACATGTGCGTGCGGGCGTGCGTGCCTCTCTCGTCAAAATAAAACGACCCGTTGTCGTAACTTTGCACGACTTGGATCGCGACTCGCACTCTCGCGTGTACACGCACGACCGATTACGACGAAAATTCGCTTTCAATGCTCACAGCGTTCTCTACTTTAAAACTTCATCGTAAATCGACATTTCCAGGAATGAATCGAACTGTCTATAAATCCTATCTTTCTTGCTGGTCGATAAATTCGCGTAATCGTCCTCAAACATATTTGGAATTGTTAGTGCTGATTCTTATTTCATGCGGACGTCGAACATAGTTTTCGCATTGAAAGAATAGTCACATTTAACATTAAATTTATGTTAATACAAATATAAATGTTTATTGTGCAAAAAGTTTACTTCTTGCGGATTGAAAATTATAGACTGTTGTTATTTCCAATGTGATCCATGAGCGTCATTTCACACGCAATACATTTTGCACGTATTATAGAAAGACCGAGTTAATACATTAATATGTATGTACACGTGTTTACAAGTTATAAATTCGTGTCGTTGAAAAGCGATTCATAAATCTTCTTGTAAAAAAATGTTATTGTTAAGCTGTATCACGCGATTCACATAGAGATTAAATATTTCTTGCGACAAAGGACCTTGAAGACCGTTTCTTTGCTGGGACGCTAAATAACTCCGACGTTATTTTATGGATATTCGCCCGAGGGAACTTACGCATTCTCGTCTCTGACTTCTCTTTTCTCCGTGCTCGTCTCGTTTACCCCTTTTTCTCTTTCTCAAATGAAAGGGTGTTTTGCTGCAGAGCAATGGAGAGAAAGAGAGAGAGGGGGAGAGAGAGAGAGAGGGGGGGGGTTGCTCCAACGAGGGATTCTGCGAACCGTGGGACTGCGAACCGCCGGATCAATACACCGTCGAGTAATTGCGGTGTAACGTCCGTGGGCAGCAACCATGAGAGGGAGCGACGGAGACTATTTCGCTCTTTCTCTCCTTGTCCCTCTTTCTCTTTTCCTCTCGAAACGCGTTGATATGCATGGAGCTACGACGGGCTTTGCAGCATGAGACTCAAGAGAGCATTATAATTTTGCTGTTAACACGCCAATTTAAAGTGTACAGAGTATATTAGCAATCGTGCACTTCCCCTCCCAGTTACAGATTCTGACGCAAATCGTGGATTCGTTCTCCTTTGAAAATTTTGCGAAGAGCATAATTGCAGAGCAACTCAATATTGAGGATCGAGGAACTTCGACGAACTCAGCTTCAGAACTACAAGTACACAATAAAACTTTCTTCTTCAGAATTTTATGCAGAAAATGCTTTAATAGGATGTACTTACAACTCGATAACGGTTATTGAGAGAAAGGCTTACAGAATTTTTTAGAGTAAATTTCTATTCGTAAAACGATAAAATTCTATCCGTATTTTATATAATATTATAATCACTGTTTTTATGTAATTATTTCCTAAGTAACTTACGTAATTGAAGATTCGCAACTATTTCGCAATAAACGTGAAACTCAGCGCACTGACATTGCTCTAATCGGTTTACAGGAAACCGAAGCGCGTCGAAACATTACGCTAGTCGTTGCAATCTTTGCGCAATAAAGAAAGCGATTATTGCCAAGTGAAGTTAGTCGGATGCGAGCTACGATTACACGGCAGTTAATCATAATCGCTGTCGTTTTAGAGATCTTGACCATACTCAAGGATCGCGTTAATACTGGCAAGTAGTGTTTAGTCTATTTAAAGTAATGACGCGTTGTTAAATGAAAGGAAGACGACTGCCACTTGAAAATACTCAAACGAAAAACTTTCGAATATCTGTCAAATTATTCTGAAGTCATTAAGCGTTCCGAGATTGTTCATTCAAAGAAAAGAGAAGGATCTGTATGTTGTAGTTCGTGAATGTTTCGGAGAGAAAATGCTAAATCATTAAGAGAATATTCTTTTTTGCGAGTTTTAAATATATATTTGTTCGTTAATTTATTACATTAAAAAATAACATACAATTTTCAGAATCGACTCGATCAAATAATTAAATATAGCTTATGATAAAAATATTTAGAAATAAATATACTTTAAGAATGAATTTTAATTTCTCCAACATATACAAATTTTTTAAAATTTAATGAAGGGGATATTTTTTTAATTGCGAGTTTGAATAATCAAGCTTGAGATATATTTGATAAATACATTGTTTATTTTATTAAGATATAAAAGAAAAAATAAACATAAGAAAAAAAAGAAAATTAAAATCGATTTTCAAATAAAATAAAAGCATGAGAAAATCTAATAAATTTTCATTAATTAAAATGTGTAAAGAAATTAAAGGAGTGTAGTAAGATAAACACTAAATAGAGATCATTTAATTTTGAGAGCTTTTGTCAACGCATCAACGTGATGCAATTCTCGCGTTCTTTGCTTTTACAGGAAGACTTGCGTGAATTTGGGTTGCGGGAAGGAG
>NW_017257391.1:219255-219587 GCF_001594055.1 Mycetomoellerius zeteki | reverse complement strand
CGTACTCGTATATACTCTGTCGTGTAGATACACGTATAAATAGATAAAGTGGCGAGTCGTAGAAAGACGGAGGAGGCGATAGAAAATCTTGGATGTTGGCCAGACGTCGCGAGATAAATAATTTATCACTATCGTGTAAACGTGAGGACCCAGGCCAGCTGGTGCGTCCACATCGCACAACTACTCGTGTTCCTTATTGTCCGTTTTCCATCTCTCTCTCTCTCTCTCTCTCTCTCTCTCTCTCCCCCTCTCTCCGTCTCCCCCCCTCTCTCTCGCCTTCTTTATGTCCGGATATTACCGCCTGCTATTAAAATAACCGTTGCGATGTTCCT
>NW_017257391.1:191901-219107 GCF_001594055.1 Mycetomoellerius zeteki | reverse complement strand
CCGCAAAATACTCTTTTCGTTTTGATTGCATGTCTACCGATATGAATGGCCGCAGCAAAAAGCAGCCAACAAAAAGGTCTACGGCCAACGAGGGATTTTGCGTTTTGCTGAAATTAAGGTGATTCTTTCCGCCGACGTGCGATGGTTGCTTTTTTCACTATTACCCGCTAATGCAACTTCTTGTTCCTTCCATGACGTGTAACCAATTGAAGTTCGTAAGATTAATTCTCGTTATTACGCGTTGCTATATCTATTGTGCAAAACATCGATCATTTGTGGAATCGAGCAGATAAGAAAGTATAAATCAAACTGAAATAATATCACTTTCCTTTTCTCTTGAGAGAGAATTATCTATAATATTTCAATATAAAATAATGTCCTTAATATAAGAAAACTGGGTTATCGCTAACATTCATATATGAGATCTGGTACGAGTCAATATTGACTTAGCTATCTAGAATTAATATGAAGCTAAAGATTCTCAAGAGATTAACTGATAGAACTATAATGTTATCAGAGATAATCAAAATCAAATAGTAACAACTCATGTGTTGATTATTTTCATTTTAAAAGAATATTAGGAATATATATCTCTGATAAAATTCATTGATATAAATTTATAAATTTTAAGTAAAATATTTTTATCCTAACAAACGATACACATTATTTAAAAAATAAAGTAAATCTAATTTTAAAATTAATACAGTGAACCAATTTTATGAATAATGCATTAAAAATTATCCATAATGTATATAAATTAGTAAATAATAGATATATAATTTTGAACTAGATATATTACAAGAAATAAGAGGTATATATCAATATTTCAATATATTACAAGATATAAGAGGTATATATCAATATTTCTGTTGAAAATGCTAAAAATGGAAAGAGATTAGAACTTTTAATTAAAATCTGTTAGTTTACAAATAACATTTTCTAAAATAAAATAATGCTATTTTCAAAATAAACAGATATCTAACAATTAGAAAATACTTGAGAACTATTTTAAGCAGACTTGATGCAAAGTAAATGATCCATTTATCACCAACGATAAATTCGACTCCGAAAGAGTCGCAAAATGTTTGTGTCCAAAGATAATCCAAGAAAGCTATTTCTCTAGTTTTGAAGAAGACATTTACTATTTTGCAGAGAAAGAGAAATTGCCCATTGACGGTCTGTTTCTAAAATAATACAGACGTAAAAAAATAGTATCCTAAAGTCATTCAGAAAATTGATTCGCGATTATTTGTTAAAATTGGTGTATTTCGTAATTAAAAATGACGAACCTCTAATCCATTCCACAAGAAGAAATAGATCTTTCATATCTAAATCTTAAATGTACCGATAAATATGGAACACTTGCAACTAATTATACGTACCAGTGGCATTATCACTACAAATGCAAGAATAACAATAACCGTGAATGTTATAATCGAAAATTTTATATAGAAGAGTATCATACATTTTATCATAATAAAATATATTATATAATATCCTTTTTTTCTTTCTTTTTGCATCAAAAATTTGATCTGTCAGAATCGAAAGCATTGTGAAAAACCATTATTATTTAAAAGGCGTTATTTAAAATGATATTTTTTTTTATAGTAACTAGAATAAGTAGCTTTTCTTTTTTTTCCTGAATAAATATATTATTTACAGAAGCAGTTTTTCAGTTATTTTATTTTTGGTGCTTAAAGTCTTTCTTTATTTATGTGAGCATTTTATTTCTGAGACTGTAACGAAGTGTGTTGATGTCGTATTTTTTCCACAATACGAAACTGATAAATTGTGGCATTCTGAGTAATACATGATGACACGTTGCAACAAAAAAGAAAAAAAAAGTGCAAAAGACGCCATTCCGTGTTCAATCTTACAGAATGCGGGGAATGTGGCCTAATCGCATTTCGCTTTGATAACCGAATTGCTTATTGCGCATCATTGTTTCCTGGGCGCTCGGCACGCCTTAGCTCAGCGATTTTTGTAAAAAAAAAAAAGATAGTAAGAAACGGAACCGAGCTGGCATATATATCGTTTCATTTTGCACGTTTTCATGATAAGCGTAACCTGAGAAACCTGCGCTTCATAAAAATTCGAGATGTCGTTGTTAGGAAACGCGCACGTATGCGGAATGGGAATATCTCTTTTTAAGAAATGCGAGATTCACTAACAACTCACGATTTGATGATTTACCAAAGTTTTCTCGCTACTAAAACTATGAGAATGGACCGCAAGGAATATCTTCTTACCTGCAACAAAAAAACAACATATTGATTAGAAAAGTTTGAAAAGTGTGTAAAAAATGTTAGAAGAGATTTTGATCTTTTGTTAAATTTGTCATTCATTTGAGAGGAGCGATTTCCAATTTTGATAAGGACTGCAATTATTCGATGCATATGATTGGATCTATACGAGAATTACTGTAGCAACTCAACTGCATCGACATCGACATCGGCGTTGAAGTACTTAAACTCTAAAGGAAGTAACGTAAGGACGAAGTATGTGAATCGATGAACAAATTGGAGAGGCGAGAGAGAGAGAGGGGGGGGGGGAGAAAGTTGTTGAATCCGATGTAGAAGTTTTGATAGCGTGCATGAGCAAGAATGCAAGATCGAAAAGAGATGAATAGGGTGGCATGATGAACACGGTGGCAAGATGAACAGGGAAACAGAGACATGTACATAGAAAAGGAGGTATCTACTACTGGATGGAAGGAAATAGACGATGAAAACCGAGAGAAAACGACGGCAACAGAGACGCCACGGAGAGCCATTAACAAGTTCGACACGGAAGTCGGAAAGTTAGCGAAACTACCGGCAAGTGGTGTCAGTATATAGCCTGGTTTATAGCGGAACTTCTATTGGCAATGCGCAAGCTCTTTGTGTACGTAGCTAGTAACTATATATGAGTGTATGTGTTGTATACACTCGAAGCGGTGTGGAAAACTTCGCGAAAACTCGCAACCCCGGCGCGTGAAACTTTTTAATTGATTTTATTCGCTCGTGTGCCGTCGTCGTCGTGGTATTGGTGCGTTGCTGTGCCGCGCGCGTGATTTATTCACTATTCTTGGACTTCCCGCGTGAGAGGAATTACCAACGCAATACATAGCCCTCGCAACCTGTTATCTGATTATCGTTCTCCGACAGCCAACAATGTAATTAAGAACATTCTTGAGGAAAGTTGCGGATTATCTTTTCAAAAGTAAAGTACCTTAGATGGATAATCTTTGCGAGAATTGCGATTATCTTTCTAATTGTACGTGTATTCGACACAATCTCTTCTAGTTCACAGATTCAGCACTAAATTTAGAATTAATTTCCAAAATTCAGGACAATGTAACAGTTGCAACAACTTCATTAATTTCTACTCTCACGATTAAATTATATGCAGCGAAATACCAGAATTCTAACATTGGATAATGCAATAATAAAGAATTATTGTATCATAGATAGTTAAGCAACAATCTCAATATGTAAATATATGAAAATGGATATATATATTTTAAAAATACTTGAAAAGTTGTCCACCGTTTATCGACAAATTTTTGAAACTAGAAACAGAATTGGGGAGCTTTTTGAATCTAAAGACATATCTCTAGTAGTAAACAAAATAATATTGACATGACTGTTCCGAAAAGCCTTTTAAAAATCGTGAAAACAACGTTTTACTTTCTGATATTCTCTTTTCGATCCCAGTTTTAATAATAGTTTATGTATTCCCGAAAACTTCGCCAAGAACTTCGACGAAAGTCAACTACGATGGTTTGACGAAAGAACTTTATCACGTCAAACTCAGTGTCTTAAACTCGAGTTTCGACTTTCGATAACTTTTAAAAGACCCCGAGATTACTTGAACTCCATTTTATTTCTGCAGTTTTCCGAATATCTGTGAAAATAAGAATTCAAAGCAACAAAGCTCAATGTAACGCTAAAGAAATCCTGATTAATCTCGCGTAACTTGTAGAAATCCTCTCTCTTTTTTTGATTATTAAAATGACAAATAGATTAATTACTTTAAACATTAATTAATTAGGGTTGAATTGACTCTACCGCTTTCATACTATTTCAGAACAAATTATTTGATATAATTTTAGTTTACAAAATGTATTGAGATTGAACTTGTCTTCTACTTGAATCTACTTTGTTGAAGATCCACAGCAGTGCGTGTGAATTCCGCTGTACCTTTCTTCCGCATTTCCAACTCAGTTGGAAATGTTGGAATCGTGCACGCCGAGAGTAATTGTGCGGTCGGTGAATCTGGCACGCGATTGCTCGAAGTAACATTGTTCATGATTTCACTTCCAGTTGCTACGTGTGTGAAAAGATCGAGGATGAGAAGTAATTGTACAAAATTTTTCCCACGTGCTTAAAAGAATAGCAACTTGTTACATATTGCCTACAAAACAAGGCATTCAAAACTACGCAATACGTATTTGATGATATAATTGTAGACTGCATTAAAAAAAAATCTCTATACTTTAAATGTATAATACATTTTTAATTATAATTTGTTTAGTCATAATTTAGTCGAAAACTATCATTGAAATAAAAAAATAAATATTTAATTGATAAAATATATATTTTGCCAATTAAGTCATATACATAAATATAAGAATGTAATGCAATTAAAAAAAAAAATATATATATATACATATATGTATGATTAAAATTATCAATAGTAGAACAAATTATTTGTTCACTTATTAAACCATGTTTACGTTAACTTATATATGATTATATCGAGCTGCATAATTAACGAATGCGTCACGAGATTCGCTTATAAATCTATTACAATGCATTCATGAATAATTTGTGTGCTCTTCTCGGGAATCGCGAACTTTCACGAAGTTCAAGATTATAGTAGACGCCGTAGTATCTTGTGGCGAGGACGCGAGCAATCATTGTTTTACAACCCGCGGGAGCTTTCGGTATTACGGGCTCGCGAGACTGTACGCGTATATCCGTGTGCTGGATGCGTATGTGTGTCGGGTATACACACAACTATGTTTGCCTACGGAACTGGCACACAATTCCCCGGAGGGAAATTTGCATGTACTTTACGCAACCAGGCGTGCACTTTCCTTTACAATCTCGCGCATGTAGCATGTCCAACTTCGCGAGTAACTATCGGGGGTATCTCAATACTTCGCACAGTCTCGACTCAACACGATCACGGACATCGCCTCTCTACGTGGAAATATTAAGGCAAAGGTCTCGCAATATATCGCCTTAACCTTACAATGTCTCACAGCCTGCAAGAGACATAATCCATTGTCTTTTGCAAGTGTCGTGGCATAAGCGTCGACATTAATTTACCGAGAATATATTTTAAATTCACACAAACGTCAAACAAGCTTATTTACCATAATATACTGTACGCTTTATTAAAATTTTTAACAAATGTACTTTCCTGAGGAATAAATAATGAATGTTCATATGGAAGATTTCTTAATCGTTTCTGATCATCATACATATCTTCGTGTTTCTAAATATATACTTATGTATATAAACATTCTTCTACATCATAAAGTATCTGTCCACTTCTATCTGATTTCACACCATAAAATTTCATAAATATAACGTTACTTCATTCCTTTACGAGTGAATCTATAATGTCCAAAAATGTGAAGGAATGTAAAAACGTTAAATAAGATATTTGAAACCTGCCAGATAATATTGTCACACAAATAACTTGTAGCTTAGTAACTGTTAAAACATTCCTTCCTGCGTATAAACGCGCGTATCATCGCGAGACTGAGCGGCGCGGATGAAGTCCATCTCGGACAGAGCGCGAATAATTCTCTCTCCACGTGTCTCCCGATGGATAGAAAGAGAGAGAAGCGGAGAGGCATAGAAGGAGAGACAACACTGGCCACATCAGCGAATACCATCGGGGCACTTACTGTACGTCTGTAGATTTCTGTGTGGGTCGCGGGTTGCGGTGCACGCCACACATACGCGTCGTCAGTGCATCGCTGTGTGTGCAAGCGGCGTAATGGATAGCACGTATATGCCCACGCGTGTATATAGGCGGGCACATATGTCTCTGCCCTCTCCCTCTCCCTCCCTCTCTCTCTCTCTTTCCTTTACTCTATGTATGTGCCCATATAGATACAAGCTCGGTTCCGAGTAGCGTGTCTGGCATCTTCGTATATAGCATCGTGGCGTGGGCTCGCGGCTGGCATGCATTATTCACGAACTAGTCACAAGCTAAACCCTCCACGTCCACCTCCCTGCCTCCCAAACGCCGTGCCCGGCTTCTCCCTCTCGCCATTCTGTGAGTGCACCTCGCTTCGCGGTGCATGCACGCGCTCACGGATGGAACGCAATGTGTCGCTTCGTGCAAACCTAACTGGGTTCGGAGCCCTCCATGACTTTTAAACAGTCTTCTCGTCTATCAGCGCTGCCCTCCCCTCTTTCAGTACGTATATTTACCGCCGCAAGAGAAAAAGAGAGAACAAAAAAGAGAAAGATGAAGTGACAGATCTGTTATACAATCATCGACTTAATTAAACTAATGAAAACGTTTCGTTCAAGATGGAGCTAACATCAATTCCAAGATACCAACTGACCCTGTTCTTTCTCTTTTTCTCTCGCTCGCTCTATCTATCTATCAACGTTTCACTGATCGACTTCTAAAGTGCGATCGAGAGTGTCGGACCTGACAATCTCCTCTGGGAGCCATTCAGACAGCGGAGCCTAGAGGATATTGTTAAATTTAAATGAATAACAATCAGCGCAGAAAGTAACAGCAATGCAGGACAGAATAAAAGATGTACTAGATTTCGAAATATTGCTTTTTATAAAGTATTTAATACTTACGAGAACGATAAACTGAAAAATATGAGAAATTAACAATTATTTTCCGCTGATTGTAAATGCAAACTTCCGCTAATCTTCACCGACCCCAAGACAATCTGGCGGATTGTTACGGAGACGAAAAAAGTAATGCAATCTCCGTTTCTCAATGGTCGGGGATTTCTGCGCGTAAAGTTCACGCGAACTCGGCACTTGAATTACTAAGCAGCTTTCCAAGATGGTCCCGCGACTACATAGAGAGAGAAAGAGAGAGAGAGAGAGAGAGAGAGAGAGAAGAAAGCCCAACGGCGATTGCGCGAAGAGAAAGTTACTACGGCGAAAAGAACGAAACTCCGTTTCTTTGAGCTCTGTCGTCATCTTTCGTTCGTTCCCTCTTTCTCCTTTCCTTGCGGTCTATAATCGCGATAGATAGCAAGAAAGAAAGACAGTCGAGAGCAGACGGCGAAGGGAAGAGAGCGAGAGACACGAGAACCGGTTTCCTCTTCGTGAAGCGTGATGCGTTTGCAATGTTACACGAACGTTAAGCCCATCGCACACAAATTTGCATAAGAGCATAAGTACAAGCGCGTAAGTGTCTGAACCAATGAGATGTTCGACGTAAGTTGTTCCGAACAATTCGCGTTTACATTCTTAAGCAGATTATTATTTATGCAAGGTCAAACTTAATCCTTCGACTATTAAGCGGATAATAAAATTACCTCGAATCAATTTTACTGGATATTAATCCCAAGCAAATAACCTTGTAATGCCTCATGTATTCAGATAATGTGACACGTGACAGGAAAAATGTCAAAGAGGATTGACTCATTAAAAATTAAAAATAGATTGAAAATAGATTAAAATAAAAAATGAACGCGAAGATGAAATTATTTTAAAATAATTTAATTATTCTGCTTGTTAGCAGCAAAATTAGTCTAGTGCCAGATAATACAGCCATTAACAAAAAATCTCATAAGTCCAAATATGCTATATGTATGCGATAAATTTTATTATAATGACAGAAGATATAATTAGGACATATTTATATATGTTATAATATGGATTTGATAAATTGTTTTCCGCTTCTTGTAATAAACATTATCACAGCGTTATATCTCATACGATCATTTAATTCATTGAAATTAATTGTCATTTGGTATGTATAAAATTACTACATGACATATCGTAATATTACGCACACAATACAGTTACATTTATTTTATAAAATTACAGAAAATATTTTATTTCCAATCGAGATTGACCGACGACCTGACCTTGCCATATACAATCTGTTCTGCTTCGCAAAAGATACTCTAAATCGTCTGATTTATCAATTTTGTAACAATTGTAATATCATGTTGTGTTACTCGCAAACACAGTTAATAATTAGCAACGAGTTCAACTCAACTAAATTACGCTATTAATATCACAAGTACCACGCGCGTATTTCGCGATTTAATTAAATGGGATAGCAGATATATATAGCATTTAATCGAAATCTATTGTTCTTCTGCATGCATATGAGAATGTAATTATATTTGCAATATTAATTAACCCACCAATAGAAGCCATTTTATTTTTGTATTAACCCTTTCACTCGATCAGAATGCGTTTTAAAAATATAATCAATTGGAAAATATGTATAAATTAAAATACAGAACTTTTATTATGAAAAGTAAAATAAAAAATTAAAAATGGTAGGTGTAAGTGATTTAAGAAATAGATTTATCGTGAAATTATTTTCTCTTTCAATTCACGTAAATATTTTAAATAAACTAAAATAAAAAGCCAAGCTGAAATTATTCGTTCCATTAATAACAATTTTTTTCAGCTGATGGACAATTATAATTATTACTATCTGTCACTGTCAACCATCAATGGGATGACGTGGATCGATATAAAGCTTCATCGTAAAATATTCCGCAAGATATACTCGGAAAAGTTTTCGCAAAAAATTCGCGAACAATGAGAAAATAATAACAGTGCGTGATCGTAGTTTTCCCTTAGTCCTTGGAAAAAGAGAAGAGCTGCGTCGATATTGGTGGTGGTGCGCGCGGGCATCGCTATTTTTATTTGCCTAATCTTCCGCCTCGCCGCTATTATTCTCGCAAGGCTGTATCCATCATAGGGAGAAAATACCATAAAAGAACGGTACGACGTGCTTTATTTAATTTGACAAGGCAAACGTTTATCGTGGATTTAGCTATTCTGTTGCTGTTATATTCTGTTGCTGTCTTTATTGAAATATACCCCTTTCTTTTCGAGAGTTTTTTGTTTGCTAAATATCCGCATAGATATGCAGATAGTAGCCTCCGTATACGGTCCATTATATTCGTGGAAAACCAGAGATTCATTCGAATCACGACGCTACATTTTGCAGCAGAGACGAAACAGAGAGAGAAAAGGATAGAAAATTCACCGGAATTTAATCGCAATATTACAATATTCGAATTTTATGAAAGTCTCAAGATAGATTTTAATCACAATTTTGAGAATATGTCAGTAAGTTATTCTGACTTGAGGTAAAACTTCAAATCTCCTAAGAGGTAAAAATGGGTAATTCAATATATTTTCCTAATTATGTTAAAATAATTAAATTTATGTAATGTGCTTTTCAGGATCTGCCTTCATATTTGCGATAATACAATTGAGGTATATCTACTATCCTTCAGTAATTTTCTTTCTAAAGGAAATTCGTCCGACGACTTAAATATATTGAAACTGACGCGGCCTCGTTACCAAACTGCATCACGTAGCACAGCGAAGAATTTAACGCATACCATCGCATCGCTGATATTCTCCATATTCTCTCCTCACGAACGATCCACCATGCATTTCCTCGAGAATTGGTTCAGCGTGCGCGAGCATGTTCGGGATTGCCGTGAAAATAAGTGGGCGTCCGGGCAAATACCGGAGCGCAACCGCATCGCATATTCATAGAATAAAACGCGGCACCGAGAAAGGCGCGTTGCGTAACCGTCGTTAAAAAGAAAGCTTAAAACCATGCATATTCCATACCGCGGCTGAGTTTTCCAGCCAAGGAGCAGGACAGACTTGCAACAAGGCGTATACCTTCTTGTCGGCACGTTCCCCAGTGTACCAGGCTCACGTCCTTGAGTTCAGTTCAAGGATACTTGATCGAATAATCGTGATTACGGTGAATGCTTATTGATATCAATTGATTTTAGCGAGATTTTTGTAACTCGTACCAATCTCCATTTTCTAGGTAAATGACGATTGATAAATTGATATTATTAAAGATTTACGCGTTTCCTTCATCTCGCTGATAGCACGCTTCAAGGATTTCCGAGAACATCTCTTAAGAACTTTACTAAGAACTCGGTCAGTCTCGTGCTTCCTGTGAGATACAGCGAAATTATTCGAACGAAAGGTCAATGCGTGAATTATGCAACGGAAAGAATTCGTGCACCGAGGGTTTCCTAAGATCGAAGGTCTTCAATTGATCTCAGTCGACAAATAAAGAAAAAGAAGTAATCATTAATGTGTCGCTTATCTAAAAAGGTTTTGCCGAGCTAACGGAAAAAGTGAATCTATCGATCGCTTACGAGAAATATTCCACGTGTCATCGTGGGAAAATATCGAGAAGATATATATTATTAATTCAAGCACATACTTTACGTAATCTATTAACGATCGTAGTATCAATTTTTTATGAGGAACAAAAAATTCTTCTTTAATTTTCTTTTTAGATATTTTTGGATAATAAAACCATTTTGGATGAATAAAAATATAAAAGAAATTAAACAAGAAATAAGAGATTTTATATTATAAACTCTATATTTCCGTTCCAAACATAAACAACAAAATTAATTAAATTTATACTTAAATAAATTGTAGATTTATGGTAGTCTGATTTATTCAAAACTTATACCACGATACTTTCGTTAACAATAAAAAAGTAAACAGTTAATAAGTAGTCTGAAAAAATTCATATTTGAAAGAAAGTCTATGAAATTTATGGATCATTCTATAGATTGTCTTTTATCTGCGATATCGTGAGACGATTGACATGCGAGATCGATCTCGGCGAAAAAGAGGCGCCACTGTAAATGGAGAGTAACAGCCATACCGGGTCCACGATCTGCTCCCTGGCTCTCACTCGGGTAGGATTGCTCCCCATGTCCTTTCCTCTCCCTCTCACTTCGCATCTCTTTTCGCCAAACCTGCACCTAACCGAATGCCGCATAAGGATTCATGGCGGACCTGACCATAAATCGAGGATAACGACTACTCCGTGTACGCGCCACGAATACCGCCATTAAATGTCAGGAGAGCGTGCGAGCTAGCTCGTGTTCCGCAATTATTTCGCTGAAGGACGACCGCTTCTGGGTTCGCCGGAGGTCCTGCACGATGCAGGGACGCGACCGAGTTCGGTACTCCTTCAGGAAGAAGCGAAAAAAGCGACACGCGAAGAAAAATGATACTTTGCACGCACCTTACGTGAATTGCATAATGAGATTTACATCTCGTTAAAAATCGCGATGAAGCCAGCGTCGTACGATCATTCATTTTCAAACAACTTTATGACGCCAAATATAAATCAGGTTTTACCATTCTTTTCGCGGCTTGATTACGCGGATTTATGTCTTCATTAAGTTTATCTCGCTCCATAAAATTCGATCTATGTCGATGTCGAAATAAATGGTTCGTGCACGAAATGCTTTATACACCTTCATATAGGTGTATTCCTCTCGCAAGGAGACAAGAACGATACTAATATCATTCGCGGTACATAGAATATTCACAAACAGGTTTTGTTCATTTTTAAACGTATCAACATACCGACTTTGAAATAAGATATGTCCACTTTGTTAATAAAATAGGCGAGTTTTATCGCTCTTATTGAATTGCTAATATTTAAAAGTAGCCCTTGCTATCTACAAATGCATTTTCTGCAACTTTCGAACGCTCAGCTACACCATCGCTTGCCTTCGAAACGCGAGCTCTAATCTAATCTTGCCGCTTTGCAACGCTAAAAGAGAGAGATAAACCCTCGCCGGGTTTTTCACAGAAACCTTACGCATCGGTTCGTTACACTATCACGTATTCACAAAGTACTGACAGTGAGCGGGTGGAAATACCTCCGCGCGTATTTTTGACTGCATGCCAAGGCAATCTTCTTTTTAATCGTGAGCTGCATCACCACCTGCTGCTGGTGGTTGCCGCTGTACCGTATCCCTCTACTGTTACGCACCCTCCTTCTCCCTCCACCGTGACGAGGGTTGATGCACTTTAAATCCCCGGGGCTGTATTTGTTTCGTGCCCTACCGAGCGCGCGCACTTAATTCGAGACCTCGATGGGTCTCCATTCGACAACAATTGAAAGTCGATTGAATATCGCGCCAGGCGAGAGCGCGCGATATTCCTTTTCATATCGAAGCCCAGAGGGAAATACGTGATATAAATTCCGCCCCTTTCGACGGATGGACGGGCGGATGGACGAACGAATGAACGGATGAACGAACGAATGAACGAAAGCGGGGGTGATGCAAATGGGAGACGGGAGGGAGAGGGAGATGAATGCAGCCACGACGCGAAATGGGGTTTGTCGTCGTTTATTTTCCACGAACCGCGAGCACGGCCGCGCGCTCATAAAAGAACTCTCCTCTCCGCGTGCTTCCGAAGCTTTTCCCCGTAAAAGTTTTAATTTTCAGCGACGCAACAGCGTGCCCGTGTGGATAAAAGTCCGACGTGGTACTAGCTTTTCGAGCGTGACACCCTCCTCCTCTTTCTTTCTTTTTTCACAGTGTATTTTACCGCTGGAACGTCAAACTTGTGGCGGGCTCGGAAAGAGCGCTGTCAATAACATTACTCTGCAAGGGAAGATTTAATAAAAGAATTAAAGTATCTTTTGGTATTTTTTTGAGAAAATGATACCTATTGATTTTTCAAGGTTGAAAGGACTAAAGACCTGACCTAGTAGAAGAGAAGGTGGTATCATGGCACCCCAGTTTACATTTTACACAATAACTTTGTTAATAATCAATATTTAAGTTTAAAATTTGACAATTACATTCGTTAAAATGTTGTTGAATCGATTCTGGACTCAAAGTTACGAAATATTTATTACTTAAGATACCATTAATAAAAATGTGACGACATTGCATAATGACTCGAAGAAAAAAATGAGTGGTAATGTGGCCTTTCATAATTAATGTGGCCTTCCATAAAAATAGCCTTAAAATAGTTTTGTTTAGAAAACAGTATTTGGTTACAAAATTAACAAAAAGTAAAACATTTTAAAATGTATGCAAATGAATGTATATACATTCACATAACTTCTGCATATAAGCTGCTCGGTACTAAAAATCTCAGTACTAAAAATAGTACACGTAATATAAACTATAGATTAACAGTAGAGCTATACAATCGATTAGCAAATAATTATTTTGATATGAAAATTTCAAAAAGGAGGTTGTGAGTAATCAATATCCTTAGATGGCCACATTAGCAAAATGCCATGGTATTGTTTAAATTTGCGTAAAAAACTCAAAATATATAGTCAAATAAAATGTGAAATAGCAAATAACCCACTCAAAAATACATATATTCATGTGATAATACGCTCAAGTTTAAGAAAAATGAAGAAGTAGATGTAATTAAATGCTAAAGTGTACCTCAGAAACGTTCCGAAATACCATACTTGAAAGTAAAAATGCGTTATAATAAGTACTGACTATTGAGTATTGATAATATTAGCGTCATGGTGTAACGGTGAGCTACTAAACTAATAATTCCATAAGTAATCATTAGGATTCGCTACATAATAGCGGAGATAATAAGGGAGGCCACAATATATACATTGGCCATAATACCATCTTCTTCTCTAATGAAAAATCACTGACTCTAAGAAAAGTTCTACTGTTCGATTTTATTAATATGCTTTGGGAATGCAATAATTAATCAATAATAAATTTAATACGTAATAATAATTAATAACAATTAATATACAATTAATAATTAATAACAGTATTAATAATTTACTTGGAACTTTCAGAATACAATAATTAATAGATAATTTATTTGATTTCAAATGAATTATTCGCTTTGTAATGGTCATTATTAAAATAGAAACAATTGAGACATAAGAGAATCTTTACTAACTATAGACGTATATTTCTTCCAAAATATAAATATATCTTCCAAAATATATCTAGATGGAAGTCAATGACAAGCAATGACCGTCAAAATTATAATTTAAGAGACACGTCCGTAGAAATATAAATAGCTATATGTCACACAAATGTAATAAACAAACAAATTAAATGCGAATACATAATGTCAACACATCTTCCAACTATTGTCAATACATCTACTATAATAACCTATTAATATGAATTTGCTGAAGATGGTTTGAAAAAAATCGAAACGTCCAAATAGGTTGGTATCAACAATCACTGTACAATTTTAATACATATATATATATATATATTATGTGAATATTATTAGATTATTGTATAAATTGCGCACCAATTACCGCGCTGTGTTAACGCTCTCATTGTCCGTATATTATATTATTGTTTTTTAATTTCGAAAGCCCGATTAGTATTTCAATTTTAAATTTATTATTCTTTCAAATCTCGCTCTACCGAGCTTATATTATTCGTTTCAAGCAATCTCTCTTTCGCAACCGAATACATTGTTATCGAAGCACATGCTTCGCAGTAAACGTAATCAATTCTAGAAAAAAAAAAAAAAGAAAAATTACGCGTTGCGAGATATTTTTTTATCTGATAATTCGCCTTGCGCAATTAATGCGCAGCTAAGCGTATTATGAAAAAAAATTGTTCTTACATAACCCGTATCTACTAATATCCCTGATACGTCGCGTGATTCTTCCGCTTCTCGCTTTTCCGTGCGCCGCGACCTTGCGTCGAATACCCGCCATATTTTTCGCGGAATACAGAAGACCGCTTTGAACGACGTACCCGTAGATTTAATCGAATCGCGGGAGTATTAAAGAGCGAAGAGCGTTACCTGCAAACGAACAATGTGCGGACTCCTTGTCTCCGTTACTGCGGTGAGCGTGTAATCCGTTTTGGCAGGTGTAATCACCACGTCACAGAAAAAAAAGAACGTGAGAACTCCTGGGACTCTTATCGCCACCACGCAACACCAACGTCGTGCCGTTCGCGAATCGCTCGAGACCGAGCCACGGCAATCGAACACACGCGCGTTTTCGATAAAAGAACCAACCGGAAGCACTTGAATCGTGGCACGCGCGATCGTCTGCGAACGCGGATACGAGGAAATGCCGTTAATCCCCGGATCGGAGCGCGAACGCGTCGCGATCACTCCGATTTGCAGATAATACTCGTGCGGCTATGTCGGGCCGGCGACCGTCAAGCGCAGGCACGAACGCTCGCGAATCCGTCCGATAATCCACGAAATAGCACGAGCGCGACCGAAGCGGGCGATCCGTGTGCGTCAGCCCGATCTTCCTTCGCCGCCGACGGATCGCAAAAAATCGCCAAGAGTCTTTGTCGAGGGAGGAGACTCTCGTTGAGTGAAGCCTCCTCGTTCGTCTCCTTCGCTCGTAATTAAATGCTGGCGGCACCGTCAGCGAGACTTTTGACACTGCATACGACAGCCGCAAACGCGAGCAGTTAATGAACAAACAACGACTCTATTAACGAGTGACAACGACACGTGATCCGCCAACCTGGCTGGAATTCCAACACTTCGCGCGAAATAATTATAAATGACTGTGTTTTCATTAAACCGGTCCCTCTCGGCTTTCTAGATTAATTGGCTTTCCACAGCGAGACGAAGGCGAAGCATATGTTACCTCGAGTCGCGAGGATGAAGAACTCGGATTGAATTGACAAAGCGAACGCTCTCTTTGTCGTATCCGCATCGATTGCATCGATGATAACGCTAGGAAGGGGGAAGAACTGTGTCTCGCGAGAATCGCAGAAGGAAACTGAGTGGCCGGACGGCGATCGCGACGCGCGAGAGTCGCACACGGTCGCGATTCTGCGCAGGATGCAGCGTGAGCGTGATCGGCGATCGAGAATGATATATCGTTTCACCAGCTGTCTCACTAAAGTTCCTCACAGACAAACCTTGGCCTTGTGCTTTTAATAGAGTCTAAGAGACATTATTTTGTTACGTACACTGAAAAAAATTTACTAAATCTTAATATATATCTATTTCTTTGAACAGTACTAAGTAAACATTTATTACAGTACTCTTTAAATTTGAATCAGTGGATAATCACTGATATCAGTGCCAAGTATGCCACTGGTAATCAGTGAATTAAATGTGAGATCCCTAACCTAGCTAATCTTTATTATGTGATCTAATTAACCTTGTTTTAGTGCTTAAATTCAATGAATATGGTATTGGAAAATTGAAATTAACGTACAAATATCAGTATTTTAGTTATATAATGCTCAAACATTCTTTCTTTTTTAATTGAACTTTACTGATTATCAGTATCAAGTATGCCACTGAGTAATTAGTGACTATCCACTGATTCAGATTTATTGAGAGTAAATAAATATTTAATTTATAAAAAATGATAGCTAAATCAAATTAATGGTTTTTGTACTAAATAAATATATCTAAGTTTTTAACATTTAGTAAATATTTATTTAGTACAGGTCTGTCCAATTTTAGCTCCGAAGCCAAAATGCAAAGCCATCGATGTAAAAAAAATTAATGTAAGATTTTAGGAACTATAAAGTGTTGAAGCATCGCTTACAATTAAATGCATATATCAACACTTTACAGTCCCCGAGTTTTAACTTCGGAGCTCAAATTGGACAGGTCTAGCTTAGAACTACTTAAATAAATATTTATTAAAATTTTTTAAGTTTTTTCAATATACTGTTATATTTTTCTGTCACAGCTAATTAAAGATGTCATCATATTACTAAAAATTCTTATATGGAACTATGACCTCATAAAGCAGTTGAAAGAGAGATAATCGTAATTTCTTTGTAATACACAAACAATAAAAAATGCGGAAAAATAATCATATAGATAAGTTAATATTATATTAAATCATTAAAATAATAACATATATGTGATTATTAAATGGCATTGCCATGATATTTTGATGTTTTACATAAATTATTGAGTATATCCCCAACGTTCCTGCATTTTCTATATGTCTTACACAATTCTCGATTTACTAAGCTAAAAATCAATGGTATTTCATATCGAACGTAATTGTCAAGAGATAATTAATAAAGGCTGCATGTAGGATGTAGAATACGCAGAATATGGAATACGCAGATACTGTCCTTGTACATTACGCATACATTACTGCTGGATGCAAAATGTAATCAAGCCAGATGCAACGTAGACAACGGAATCCTCTCTGATTGGAGCACTACTAATTGAATCGCATCGGACAGTCCGCGTGTTCAGTTTTGCGACATCGGATGCCGCATCGAACACCTTGTAACGCTGTAACGCTGTAACCGATACCGTGAGCTTTACGAGCCGCGGTTGCAACGGGATACGCTCGTTTGCCATTACGTGGGTGGTCAGATAGAGCGGTATCCGCTATCATGCTTTTCAGAAATCGACATTAACACGTGGCATCCCTTCGTAATGGCTCGCTCTTCCATTAATCGGGCATGGTAATCCGGTAATGCCGGGAACCAATTAACGTCGAATTGTTCCTAAATCGCGTATCGATGTCACGATATTACTGGCACGGTATTTATAACATAATTTTTAATATATTTGTAGACATATTTGTAGATATGTACGATTAATAATTGATAATTGTTAATATTTGTAGATATATCAACGAAAATGACGTGTACTAAATGTAACGAGGAATAAATTTGCATTCCGTCAGACAGACGACGATAGTATATTCTTAGTTTATTGATCTTTGATTTTTGCGTGACTCAGTTATTCTAACGATAAATTTTCGTTTTAATGTTTGACACCAATTCATTCTATATTATGTATTAATTTATTCAATGAATTTTATATTAACACCGACAAAGTTTTAAAATTGTGATCTCGTTCTTAATTTACATTAATATTTCACTCAGTCTATATATAAACTATAATGAAGAGGCACTTCTGAATTGTATAAGATGTTTCACTTGATAAATACTAAAACCATATTAATGTGGAAATAACTATTATATGTCACTGAAGATAATTTGAATAAAGCCGAAACGTATTTTTTTTATTGTACAACCGCGAAGTTAAATTATTCTTTATTGGAAATTTTTTGCGCACTAATTACCGAATCTTCAGTCGGGTTCTTTAATCTATTCTTTAGAATTTTTATGCCAGTTTCCAACAATATAGATCAACTTTAATCTCGATTCAACGTATTTTTCAACATTTACTAATTCTAAGAATTTTAATAATTAGAAAAAGATAAAGGGTAAGTATTGAACCAGGATTAAATTTAATCTTCATTGGTGGAAACGGGCATTAATTTTCGTTTTGTCGCGTGGATGCTTCGTAGTTACTGTATGTGATTATTGCAAAATAAAAAAAGAGGTGCAAATGTGTAAGGCACACAATTGGACACGTCACGCATTTGAGCTTCTCATCACGCGCGTACACACGTCGAGCTTGCGTGTCGAATTGGTCGATCGGCCTTGTCTCAGGCAAAGTTTCATTTTCTACCAGCGTGAGTCCTATGAGAAAGTTTCGATGAACCGTAATGGCATGCACCCTTCGACCTGCGAATCGAACGGCGAACAAGTAATAGTAATGGCTTGAACCCTTCTTTCGGGGGGAGCTCAAGTTCCGCAGAAGCGATTTTATTGCGGCGGCGGCCACACTTCGTGACTCTGCACGGTGCAGGTAGGACCCTCCATCTCTCTCGGTTCGCTATTCGTCCTCGTGCAGGTACACGACCCAGGATACCTAAGCAGTCTGATCGCGCGTCCTCATGTTTCATCGCGTAAACCGGCCGGCGCGTAAAACCGGTTCCTCGAGGGCGCCCGCGGGCCCCCTTTTCGCCGAACTGACCGCGGCACTGGATTCAGTCCGGACCCTTAAGAATTTTTGTTTCTCCAACGGTCGGATTCCGACCGCTCGCGATCCGATCGATCGTAATCCTGAAGTAGTCGACAGTGGCGGCGGCAATGGCCGCGGGGAACCCGCTGATCTTTCTTGATTGGAGGCGATTCGGGATACATTGTCGAGTTAGGGAAAGAAGGTAAGGGTCCAGCGTTACCTGCGGCGATGGTCAGGTTCGTGGTTCGTCGTCCGTGGGCAATTTTAACGATCATGTGGTCCATGCTTCTCTCTGTTATTTTCCATACTGCCGACAGGGAACCTCTCTCTCGCTTCCCTTCCCGGAGTGCGTTAAACCCCGAGAAATGGGATGATTCGATTTACATCTTTTTCTTTTTTATTTTTTTTTACGATTGTTCATTGTTTCTACGTTACACGAAATTATGAGCTCGTCTCACGAAAGATCCTCCAGCTGTTCTACCAGCATGAAGTCTCCGCAAGCTTTGTAATAGTAATATAAGTTCTTTAAACTACACTGTTACATGTCAAAGAAGCAATGGTAATCCAATCTCTTGAGTGAAATAACATTTTGTTATTTTTAACTTCCGTATATGTCAAAATGTAAATCAATCCATTTCTGTGATTAGTTTCAAAATAATTATATCGTCCATTATTAACGTAAGCATTTAGTAATGATAAATTAAATTTAAATCAAATTTAATATATGTTCTTAAGTTAAATTGTTTAACTCTATTGTTTCAGTCAAATTAATGATATATTGAATAGAAGTAACGACCTATAGAAATTATTGAAAATAACTCAAATTGGATATAATTTAACATCATGAATTTAACAGTGTAGAAAAATATAGAAACTATAAGGGAATTTCAAAATTATATTTTATATTCAATTTTGATTTAAGATTTTATAACAAAGTTTCAATATTGATATTAAATAACTGTATAGAATGGAATTTTAATTTTATATTATAACGTTAATTTCAAATGGCAAAAAGCTATTTATTCGTCGCGAAATTAAATAAACAAAAACATATAATACAAATCATCAGACTTAATAATGAGAATCGCACTCTT
This sequence comes from Mycetomoellerius zeteki, assembly GCF_001594055.1. Classification (NCBI taxonomy): domain Eukaryota; kingdom Metazoa; phylum Arthropoda; class Insecta; order Hymenoptera; family Formicidae; genus Mycetomoellerius; species Mycetomoellerius zeteki. The sequence goes on along the minus strand of NW_017257391.1, from coordinate 199,249 downwards.
GTAAATTCTATCATATCTATAAAAAGCAATATCATATCCAAAGCAATTTTCATAATAATTTCCGAGACGCATGTAGACAGTATTGGCAATTTCATATACATCGGAAGGGATAACGAAGCGCGCACATGAAAAGGATAACTCAAAGAGACTCCGGAGGCTCAATTATCCGATTTTGATGATGTAGGAAAGCATGCCGATGATGAGAAGAGGAGAACGAGAGGAAGACGAGATCCGACCCTTAGGTGTTTCCGAGGAGCAGACCGTCCCCTCTTTTGGTTCCCGCTCTTGGATCGACCCGGTCGAGTGGTAATTCTAGACCCCGGTCCCTGGTCAGCGGAGCTGGCATACCTCGTCAAGGTAACTCACTCGTTCAGTCCTGAAATTCCATCCACGGAGAAACACGTCGCGACGTGATGAGGAGAAAGAGGAGAGGGAATCCGTGTGACGAGGAAGAAAAAGAATAACTTCTTCTTCTTCTTCCTCCTACGTCCTCGTGGCTCGGGGAATTCTGGGTTAATGGCACCGCATTACGATCGCGTGACTTTACCATGAGATCCATGCGCGCGATCTGGATCACACTTGGTGGCGAAGGAGGAAGAGGAGAAGGCAAGAGTTAATGCGGTGAGATTCGAATCGATCTTGAATATAATACCTTCGCTCGGATATTCTGCATGTGAAACGGAGCGGATAGGGTTCGATCGGCTTGGCCGATTTGCCGAGGATGTAATTATGTTTTTCCGTGATACACGGTTATGTGTATCTGCGCGTGCGGCACGTGAGCCATCGACTTCGCCGTGGGTGAAGAGCGAAGTCACGGGTTCTGTGCTGAAGGGACGAAGTAGTGCGGTAATACTTTTGCAAATATTTCAGTCTGAAGTTCTCCGAACGAAAGTTCAAAGGTAGAATCGATAGAAACGGTATTGTTGCGACGTACATAATATACGGAGCGTTCTATTTCAATCAATCTCCATTTCGTCGATTCGAGAAAGTAATTTATCTTTAATCGTTGCTACATTGCTTCTATTCAACTTCCGAATGTTGAATGTTTCGTTAATCTGACTTGTGGTTAATTGGTATTGTGCATCCATATTAAATTTCACTTACAATTAGTAGAAAATTTATTAACTATACTGTAAATCAAATCAACGCAAGACTGATTATTAGTTTCTATTATTAGTTTAAAATAAAAATAAGTAAATCAGAATTTAAAAGAGAGATATAATAAAAATGTTTTTAAAATTAAAATGAATTTCATTTTATTAGTCTTTTAAGAATAAAGGCCCATAATGTTACAAGCGTAACATTTTTTCACGACAATATAGTTAAAGGTTAAGAAATGAACAGAAACACTCTTCATTCCATTGCAATAATCAACACCAATATCTAACGTAGAAGATGTTAGCTTTACAGAGCACCTTGTATACACTTTCCTAGCTGTGAGTCACTATACTCTCACTGTTAAGAACCGTACCAGCAGCGGCTTGATTCAAGGCAGTTAAATCGAGAAGAAAATAAACGAACCATTACACGTACCAAGTGCATTTAGAAACACATCACTAAATCAAACCCGATTGCTATGACCGTTAAAATCCAGAGGTTCAGTTAGTGATTCACGTGTCATGATATTTTATCGAAATTTCGACGATTCGGATGCGTATTCGTGTCTGCATTTGAGTACCCAGGCACAGAAATCTATTGATTGTTTGATAAATTTCTCGCAAGCTGATCTACAGTGACATGAACATCCGCGTCGATGATCGACGTTAGAGAGACGTGGAAAACGAGACATGGGAATGACTACGGCGACGGGAACGAAACGAGGTCGATCCATGATTAATTATCTATTTTTGCGGGAAGCACGCCGACGACACGCTCAAATTGCATCGATCGCGTGGGGGCACTACGATCGTGTTTAATCTTATCATCGCACACGCGAGATATACTGGGAATACATTAAAACGGTTCATTTCTATATCGAGAAGTCGAAATTAAATTCACCCCGGTATATATCAGTTCGTCTTAAATGCATGGCATTTAAATTCAATTTTCCGATCTTCGGATAAATGTCGAGACGGTTTTGATGCGCGGAATTATGCCGGTATAAATTATACGTTCGGCTCAATTAACCCGCTCTCAAACGGTCGCTCACATCTCCTGAAATGGAAATACCCATGACTATTTCTTAATGAAACGTTGTCGTGTAAACGAGAGATGTGATATGTTGAATAATATCATGTTTACGCGAAGATATATGCGTTAAACATAGCGTTTGAACGTGCGTCTCCGCGGATACGTATCCCGTTCGATGCGCTTCGCCAATGATTACGCAAACCACCGAGATTATTGCCTTCAATCCTGCATCCCTACGAGGAAGGACATTCGAGACTAGGGTACGCCGGAGGCGATCATGTTTCCCGCACGTGTACACCAGACAACGAGGGCATGACTTTCCATTGCCCACCCTATGAACTGTCCCATGAGACATACGTCAAAATGGAAAGATGATAATAAGGACTTGACTTAAAAGGAAAGAAGAGCTTTTATTACAACACTTATTTTAATAGAACGTTCCTTGCGTCTAATGTTATACAAGACAATTAATAAATTTTTCAACTATACATAGTATTATTTTAAAAACGCAAGAAAGAAAAAGGGCTACGAGCCAAAAATCAATCGTTATAATTTAAAAGCATTATTGAACAGCATTATTTATTTTTTTTTATAATTCATATCTTGATATTGAAGTATCCCTTTAATTCTAAAATGTTGCAATAATTATGTATCAACTAAATCTCTTAAATAAATAAGCGGAATTACATTCGATAAATCGATTTTTTAAATAATTTTTTTTTGTGTTTAAATGTCATACAATACAATTTTCAACATTATATAAATTTTTAATAATTAAGTTTAAAAAATAAATTTTGCTAAAGTCCATCTTTTTAGATCAAATTTTCTGGAAATATATATTGTAATCTGGTTGATATTCTTCAACATATATCAAACAGCTGTTCATGCAAGACAACAAATCATCTTCTCGATTTCTCCGGAGTAGACAAACAGCTCAGAACCGTTACGAAATTTATGCAAGGCGTGCCATCAATGCGTGTCCATTGCTTAAATCGTGATTTTGTGTTTCTCTTTTTCCACGTGCTGGTTTATCCGCATAAAGCAGGCATAATAAACGAAAATAGCTGAAAATAACATGTTTCTCTATCGGCATGCGTTGGTGCTCAATCATTGTTAGACGAGGATCACTACAAAGATGCCTTGATTACAAAGTGTTATTAATTAATATGATTGCAATATTAAGATAAAAATATCAAGAAGATATGTATATTAGAAGAAATATTGTAGCGAATCTTATATGGAAAAGATAAATAAAAACAGGATGATATTATATATAAAATATACAATTTATAACTTCATAACTTCAAATCTCTTTTAGGAACTTCCTGGGTAGTTTTCTTGTACTGGATTTTTTTATTCTTTGCCAATTAATTTTATTTATAATCTTCTATTTACTTTATTTTAATTTAAATTTTTCAATTTGCAACATATTTGAATAGCTTCATAAATTATTGTAATTTTGGTATTACATAACTTTCGCTCCCATAAACGTTGGATAAAGTTTTAAATCCTCTTTGGCATTTCAAAAGAAATTAAATATTTATAAATTAAATATCCTTATAATTTCTTTTATTACAAAAAATAACTTTATTCATATAATATCGGACCTTGTACGATCTAGATTGGACTCATGACTCATACGACTTTTGTTTTTAAGAAAGTAATAGCGTGAACGGGATACCTTCACACATCTCGCACGCATCTCGTTTCAGAGTCCACATTCGAACACACATCGCCTGTGAGTTCCATAGCCACATTTCTTCCAGATTCTTTTCCGTTTCTTTTTTTCCTTTGTCGAGTCAGAGAGGAAATAATTACGGTGCCCATTTAAGAACCGGTTTGACTCCAGTTTCTATCCCTCCTCCCTTCGTCCCTCGCGAGTGCTCTTTGACGCAAGCCGCCGTGCCAACGTGGAGAAATACAGAGAAGAAAGAAGCGGAGCGAATGAATAAACGAAGGGGAGAAAGAGAGAGGGAGAAAGAGAGCTTATACAAAGTGCAAGAAGGAGACAGAGATCGGCGGATAAAATCGCATAGGGCACAAAGGCCGATGAGGGTGGAGGAGTGCCCGGAGTGCCATTAACAGGGAAGGGAGAAGCGCCGCTTCTAAATACGACCTACAGACTGAAGACAGAACTTGTCGAGGGATTGCCTGTCTCGAGAAATCCTAACTTATCATCGTGACTATTACCAATTTGCTCGCTCACCCTCCGATCGTTTCCCAGAAGGAAACATGTCGATTTGGAGCACAAATATGATTACTGTCACGACGAGTCAACAGACCAGGCTGATAATTCCCCGAGTGCTCAAAGAGTCGACAGATCTGCACTGACCTCTCTTTCTCTTTTTAATGATATCGATTGGAGGGAGGGAGGAATAATTTCCAGTCTTCTCCTCCTTTTTCATAGCGAAGGTCTTCGACTCGTTAGAAAACACGAGCCGAACCGCGCCGACTTTTCCTCTTTCGGTTTTTTCTCTCTTTTTCACGAGCGAACGGGTGAGACAGGTAGGTAGGTAGATAAGTTTGACTTGCAAATCACTCCACGCGCGCTCGTTCTCTCGTCTCGGTCTACCTTTTTTTCTTCTTCGCCTACGTACCGCGCGCGTGGAATGCAATTACCCTAATTGCCGGCACTCTAAGCACGTTGCGTAAGGGCGGTCGACCGGTCGGTTGTTATCGGTAACTACGAGTTACATCGTCAAGCGAGCGCGGTATACGGGGTGTTCGGACGCGTCAAAGATTCGAATAATTTGCCCTTGGCAAATACGTCGAAAGGTCAACAATTCTCGGATTGTGCCCGATTGAAGAAAACACGGTAAACGAAGAGATGCAAAAGAGATGATAAGAACTTCGTTCTTCGTTTAATTTCCAAGTAAAGTTAACTTTAACAGAATCTCAATTTGGCATTTAATTACAAAGATATATAGTTTTCATCAAACTTTTACTTAAAGAAAAAAACTTATATATATACACATATATATATACATATATAAAATAAAGAGTAAAGAAGAATTTTCTAGTATAGAACTATTCTTTAAAATTAGTATTAGTATAAACAGATAATATCCATTTAGCTTTTTTAGAGAAATTTTTATTTAAATCAATAATATATTGTATTATATCTTATACTATTTCATCGTTTATATAACAAAACTTAAAATTTAATTTTTATTTAAAAACTAGAAGGAAATTCTATTGATCACCCTATATGTGTACAATTGATTTCTTCGAGGTCGTGAAGATATCTTGCAGCCTTTTTAATTCACAGCAAAATCAGACAAGCGCCTCGAGGCTAAATTCTCATTTACTATACGGATCAATTCGTATCAGGAAAACGATTAGTGTACATCAATTACCATTCATAAATATTTATACACATACAAGAAACTCGCATAATAGGAGAGATAAAGACGACAAAAAAAGAGAAGTGACTTATAGGCGAAATGGAAAAAAAAGTATAAAGCGCATTATGTGATCGCAAATTGTTCATCGATGTTATCTCCGAAATACATCTGATTCACAATTGTTGTAAAGAGTGTCAACAAAAATAGGAAGTTGCCCCGATTTCCAGGCGGTTTAAATCGACCAATGTGTCGAAATCGTCTGTGAGTTACTTAACGATGGAACTAACGGTAAAATGACCGTTTCCATTTCAGGAATTTCTATCTTTCTCCCATTTTAAATCAATGAAATTATCAGGGATGAGACCGCCTACCATTTCTTCCCCGAGAAAACTATTCCCGACTCGGAGATGAAACTTGTCGCGACCTGATCCTGATCTCAGTCCGAAGAAGATTCCCTCCATAATTATCTTGGTACTCGTGTTCAATTTTATTTGTCGCGACTTTTCCGAAACTATAAGATAAAAATAAAAGTATTAAACTTTATTTAAGAAAAAGTTTCCATAAAATTTGCCTTTATTTGAATTGATATTATTCTTTTATAATTCTTCTCTTATTTTATCATTTTATAAATCTTTTCTTGAAAGATTTTTGAATAAGAAAGAGTTTTATTTAAAGAGACGTTTTTGACACGTAATTTTTCAACCAGTGCTCGCTAATTGTTATTAATATTTTTGACTCGTAAATATTTAAATTTCTCAATAGTTTCCTCGTTATTCGAAACTAGGAATTAGCGAGATTGCAAAAATAACACAACTCTTTTAACTTTGCTCGAAATGGTCACGATGGGACGCTTCAATCATGCTGGGTACCATCGCCAAGGTCGACAGCTCTCGTTCAGCTGCATAGGTGGGTGATAAAAACGGGCTATTTATGAGTCGGTTGTTGAGGAGAGCTGCTATGAGAATTAACTGCTGCGTACACATCTCGGGAGAATGAGCTGAAGTAGAAAAGCAAGAAAGATAGAAACAGGGAGGCGGGAGGGCGATTGGACATTAGGTGTAGACGTATTACGGATCTGGCAAACTGCCACGCGGCATTTCAAGGGACTTGTTTCCAAAACCTGTTTCCGCCTGCATTGTGGCCAGGCCGGTTCTTCTTCCTAAGTGTGTGTGCATCATCAGCACCGGTGTTTTCGCCGCGGGAAAAGTTCGCGATGTTAGAAATGGTGGTCGAGGGCACTTAAACGGCCTTAACAAAGTAGATTATACGCTGTCGACCACGTTGAGATCGGTTTCAGCGCATATTTTTCAACGTGACCTACTTCGTCGCTTGTACAGGAATACCATAAATACCAGAACAACGATACACAAGTACTTTTTTTATAGAAAATTAAAATATTCTTCCCTATAAATGGAATATTCTTTTATAAAAACTTGATCAAATCCTGTCTATTTTCGCGATTTTTGAAATTTTAGTTTTAATAGATGTAACCGGATGCCATCTATTTCTATAATTTCTAAATTATAGTTTCCATATGCCGCGCCACTGATGTTATCAATTTTTATGATTTGAAAATTTTAATTTCAATACCTCTGTAATAGCAACGCGATTTATAATGACATGAATGAAAGGTTCATAAGGATCTTTTTTTCTCACAGACTTCAAAATTAAAATAATTATTGTTATAATAAAATCCATCTTAAATTAATCAAGAAATAAGATAAGAAATAAGTTCCGTTACTCGTTCATTAGAAAAAAGAACGCCTCAAAGGAATACACGGAGAGATATAACATTATCGCGTTGCGTGCAACTACAAAAGGCCTGCCGGAAACGTGTATGTAACGCAACGTATTACGTTTCGAGGCTTTGGTTG